>NC_034195.2:53780282-53805282 GCF_002021735.2 Oncorhynchus kisutch
ATATGAAACAGAGGGAAATGACCCCTGCCTTTCTGGAAGTGTGCTGGGTGTATCTTGGACCTCTGTGCCAAAATGCCAATTAGAGGTCTATGTAAGGCTACTATGCTGCTGTGCACACGTGCGTGTGTGTGTGTGTGTGGTGTGTGTGTGTGTGTGTGTGTGTAAAAAACACACTGCCATCTGAGCAACCAATAATCCTGTTTTCATGCATCAGTCCAATAATCCTGTTTTCATGCATCAGTCCAATAATCCTGTTTTCATGCATCAGTCCAATAATCCTGTTTTCATGCATCAGTCCAATAATCCTGTTTTCATGCATCAGTCCAATAATCCTGTTTTCATGCATCAGTCCAATAATCCTGTTTTCATGCATCAGTCCAATAATCCTGTTTTCATGCATCAGTCCAATAATCCTGTTTTCATGCATCAGTCCAATAATCCTGTTTTCATGCATCAGTCCAATAATCCTGTTTTCATGCATCAGTCCAATAATCCTGTTTTCATGCATCAGTCCAATAATCCTGTTTTCATGCATCAGTCCAATAATCCTGTTTTCATGCATCAGTCCAATAATCTGTCATAACAGCTGTAAATGTATTCTATTAAACAACGTAGATCAAAAGCGGAATGAAACTCTCCATCCCAAATGGCACCCTATTCCCTATGTAGTGCACTACTTTTAACCAGAGCTATTCTCGATTTGGTCCACTACTTGGTAGGGCCCATGGTAGGGAATAGGATCTCATTAGACACCATCATATTAACCATCCCACTGTTAGTTCTGCATGTCTCAGTCGCTCCGATGACAGGCGAGAAGTGACTCTCTCTGGCTTTCTGGCTGAAGGCTATTGGCTGAAGGCTATTGGCTGAAGGCTATTGGCTGACATCCATTCTAGAACCAACATCTATTGGCTGGGTCTGTCATGCATCCAGAGACTTGTTCTTCCTGTCAGACGCTTGTCTTAGTCTCTTTGGCTCTGTCGAAATTGTCAAACAAAATCCTAGCCTCCTCTCTTTCTGTAACGGGTGTCGTCGGAAGGATGAGACCAAGGCGCAGCGTTGTTTGAGTTCCACATAATTTATTAACGAAGTGAATCTTTAGAAAAGACAAAACAATAAAGAAACCAAAGACCAAACAGCTTCGTTGTGCAAACTACCTGGTCACAAACAAAGAACAAGATCCCACACAGAAGGAGGGAAAAGGGCTGCCTAAATATGATCCCCAATCAGAGACAACGATAGACAGCTGCCTCTGATTGGGAGCCACACTCGGCCAGGAACAAAGAAATAAAGAACATAGAATGCCCACCCAAATCACACACCTGACCAAACCAAAGTAGAGACATAAAAAGGCTCTCTAAGGTCAGGGCGTGACACTTTCATTGTGTAGAAAGAGCTGTTTGGGATGTTTGAGCTCTGTTAATGTTCTTGTGCTTCACACATTTTCTCACCGAAAACAATATCTAAGGACATGTTTCTATTCTCACCCCGTCTGTTTCACCACTTCTCTTTTCTTTACACAAAACCCCTCTCGAGTATCAGAGTCAACCACTTACAGTGGAAATGGATCTCTCCCTCCTCTCTCTCTCTCTCTCTCTCTCTCTCTCCTCTCCTCTCGTCTCCTCTCTCTCTCTCTCTCTCTCTCTCTCTCTCTCTCTCTCTCTCTCTCTCTCTCCTCCTCTCCTCTCTTCTCTCTTCTCTCTCCTCTCTCCTCTCTCCTCTGTCTCTCTACACTGGCTCTCTCTCTCTTCTCTCTCTCTCTCTCTCTCTCTCTCTCTCTCTCTCTCTCTCTCTCTCTCTCTCTCTCTCCTCTCTCTCTCTCTCTCTCTCTCTCTCTCTCTCTCTCTCTCTCTCCTCTCCTCTCGTCTCCTCTCTCTCTCTCTCTCTCTCTCTCTCTCTCTCTCTCTCCTCTTCTCTTCTCTCTCCTCTGTCTCTCTACTCTTCCCTCTCTCTCCTCTCTCTCTTCTCTCACTTTCCTCACACTCCTCTAAGCCGCTGCCTCTCAATTCCCCACCCACTGCACTAGCACCTTGTTTCAGTCTTCCTATCCTATGGGCCTGCTCTGCACTAGCACCTTGTCTCTGTCTTTCTATCCTATGGGCCTGCTCTGCACTAGCGCCTTGTCTCTGTCTTCTTATCCTATGGGCCTGCTCTGCACTAGCACCTTGTCTCTGTCTTCCTATCCTATGGGCCTGCTCTGCACTAGCACCTTGTCTCAGTCTTTCTATCCTATGGGCCTGCTCTGCACTAGCACCTTGTCTCTGTCTTCCTATCCTATGGGCCTGCTCTGCACTAGCACCTTGTCTCTGTCTTCCTATCCTATGGGCCTGCTCTGCACTAGCACCTTGTCTCAGTCTTTCTATCCTATGGGCCTGCTCTGCACTAGCACCTTGTCTCAGTCTTCCTATCCTATGGGCCTGCTCTGCACTAGCGCCCCGTCTCTGTCTTTCTATCCTATGGGCCTGCTCTGCACTAACACCTTGTCTCAGTCTTTCTATCCTATGGGCTCTGCACTAGCACCTTGTCTCAGTCTTTCTATCCTATGGGCCTGCTCTGCACTAGCACCTTGTCTCAGTCTTCCTATCCTATGGGCTCTGCACTAGCACCTTGTCTCAGTCTTTCTATCCTATGGGCCTGCTCTGCACTAGCACCTTGTCTCAGTCTTTCTATCCTATGGGCTCTGCACTAGCACCTTGTCTCAGTCTTTCTATCCTATGGGCCTGCTCTGCACTAGCACCTTGTCTCAGTCTTCCTATCCTATGGGCTCTGCACTAGCACCTTGTCTCAGTCTTTCTATCCTATGGGCCTGCTCTGCACTAGCACCTTGTCTCAGTCTTTCTATCCTATGGGCTCTGCACTAGCACCTTGTCTCAGTCTTCCTATCCTATGGGCTCTGCACTAGCACCTTGTCTCAGTCTTCCTATCCTATGGGCCTGCTCTGCACTAGCACCTTGTCTCTGTCTTTCTATCCTATGGGCCTGCTCTGCACTAGCGCCTTGTCTCTGTCTTCCTATCCTATGGGCCTGCTCTGCACTAGCGCCTTGTCTCTGTCTTCCTATCCTATGGGCCTGCTCTGCACTAGCACCATGTCTCAGTCTTTCTATCCTATGGGCCTGCTCTGCACTAGCACCTTGTCTCTGTCTTCCTATCCTATGGGCCTGCTCTGCACTAGCACCTTGTCTCAGTCTTTCTATCCTATGGGCCTGCTCTGCACTAGCGCCTTGTCTCTGTCTTCCTATCCTATGGGTCTGCTCTGCACTAGCGCCTTGTCTCTGTCTTCTTATCCTATGGGCCTGCTCTGCACTAGCGCCTTGTCTCTGTCTTCCTATCCTATGGGCCTGCTCTGCACTAGCACCTTGTCTCAGTCTTTCTATCCTATGGGCCTGCTCTGCACTAGCACCTTGTCTCAGTCTTTCTATCCTATGGGCCTGCTCTGCACTAGCACCTTGTCTCAGTCTTTCTATCCTATGGGCCTGCTCTGCACTAGCACCTTGTCTCAGTCTTTCTATCCTATGGGCTCTGCACTAGCACTTTGTCTCAGTCTTTCTATCCTATGGGCCTGCTCTGCACTAGCACCTTGTCTCAGTCTTTCTATCCTATGGGCTCTGCACTAGCACCTTGTCTCAGTCTTCCTATCCTATGGGCTCTGCACTAGCACCTTGTCTCAGTCTTTCTATCCTATGGGCCTGCTCTGCACTAGCACCTTGTCTCAGTCTTTCTATCCTATGGGCTCTGCACTAGCACCTTGTCTCAGTCTTTCTATCCTATGGGCCTGCTCTGCACTAGCACCTTGTCTCAGTCTTCCTATCCTATGGGCCTGCTCTGCACTAGCACCTTGTCTCTGTCTTCCTATCCTATGGGCTCTGCACTACTTTGGGGAAACAGAGAAATACAGATGTCTGGTGTAAACATACAGTATAACGGGATTATAGACTTCAACAGTTAAACTGTGGTTGCCTGGTCTCTGACAGTTAAACTGTGGTTGCCTGGTCTCTGACAGTTAAACTGTGGTTGCCTGGTCTCTGGTCTCTGACAGTTAAACTGTGGTTGCCTGGTCTCTGGTCTCTGACAGTTAAACTGTGGTTGCCTGGTCTCTGGTCTCTGACAGTTAAACTGTGGTTGCCTGGTCTCTGGTCTCTGACAGTTAAACTGTGGTTGCCTGGTCTCTGGTCTCTGACAGTTAAACTGTGGTTGCCTGGTCTCTGGTCACCAGAGACCTCGTGTCTCCTCTTTCATTGAATATGACAGATCACTGATAGTTTACTCAGTGTTGCCTGGTGTAACTTTCCATACAGTTACTGAGTTGTAACTGCCTCTCCTTACTACTCTCTTACAGGGCCTGGGTGGCATTCAACACTAATTCAATCCTATTATGCATATCTGCATTAAATGCCATGTAATTCAACAGGGAACTGTGGCCTTTATAGAAACGAACATGAAGCACGACCATCCTGTTTGGTTCCCCCTTCATTCACAGTGTGTCCGTCTGTTCGTCTTTAGGCTTATTATGGTCTATTTGTGTCTGTCTGTGTTTTTTTATTACCCAGCTAGCACATAACGTTCTCAGGACCATATGTTTCTTAGAGCTTGGTGAACACGTGGTCATCCTATGGTTATTTTGCATACAACCTTCAAATCAAATCAAATCAAATTTTATTTGTCACGTGCACCGCATACAACGAGTGTAGACCATACAGTGAAATGCTTACTTACAAGCCCTTAACCAACAGTGCAGTTTTAAGAAAAATACCAAAAACCTATTCATATTAGTCTATTCAAATAGCACTCGTTAAGATCAGGTGTGGCCAATTAGTGGGCGCGGTCAACACACCTGAACACACTTAACAAGATAGAGGATAGAGAGAGTTTTGTTGATGCTGAGAACAGAATTGTTTGTTTTTAAATAATGTTCTTAGAATGTTTTTTGAACGTTACTAATGGAACGTTTTCTTAATGTTCTGAGAACTTTAAAATAGAACCACGAGGAAACCTGCATAAAAACGTTACGCTGACGTACTGAAATTTCCAACAACAAAAACATGGTTTTCAGAACGTTAGGTGCTAGCTGGGTACTGAGATGTACTGAGTGGTGCATTGTGGGTCTGATAATAGTTTTAGGTTTGGACATCTCCACGAAAAGTGCTTTTTAGACAATGACTAGAATTAATCAGTGTCCGGGCCTCATGATATCCATTAGATTAGTCCATCAGGGCCATCTTCATGGGTTCATACAATAAGACACAGTGCTTCTAATACTTTGGTTCATACAATTACCCAAGAGGCAAGGCACATGTCCACTGTTAATTGTTTGTAATTTTTCTGTGACCGATTTGTCCTTAAAGGGACATACTCTAAATCTATTCTCTGAGTGCGTTCCGTCTGATGATCCTCTGATGCGATGTTTGTTTTTTCTCTCTCTCCGACCCTCAGGATTCACCCCAGCCTCCTCCACCCTGGCAACCTCCCACACGGCAGAGCCAGCCGGGGTCAAGGTCAAGGTCAAGGACACGGGCTAGGACACGGGAGCGGCTTGATCTCTGCATCGTCGTCTGTGAGCAGTATACATCAGGCCCAGCCGTCGCTACGCAAGATAAAAGGTCGCATCCACAGGAGCAAGAGCCTGGACAGCATCGATCTGCTGGACTCCAATGTAAGTGATGACCCTACATGACACAGAGGCCAAAAGGAATTAAGGGTTAAGTAATAATATGGTCATTTAGCAGATGCTTTTGTCCAAACAGACGGAACTGGCAACATTTACAACGACACTATTGAGATTCCTTTTGGTTGCCTTGGATACTTTCCAAGTGGGGAAACTCCGTGCTCCTCTTTCTACAACGCATTTCCAAGTCGGGGAAACTCCGTGCTCCTCTTTCTACAACGCATTTCCAAGTCGGGGAAAATGTCAGAGTTTCCCCAGTTCCCGAAGCATTTAACACGGCAACACCTACAATGTATTTTGTTAATATGAGTTAGCTACATAGCCCTAACTAATAATATGTCTAAATTACGTAAATACGGTTCACTTTCATAGCAGCCACGTTGTATTCCTTCTCCCATCTATGCGCTCTCCTCCTCTCACCTTTTCCCTTTGCTTGTGGACTTCAATGCACAACACATCAGCTGTATGCGACTAGCCTACATCATTGTCACCATATTAGCTAAAGTAACGTCCTAGTCAACATAACTAATATAACTAACATGCTAGTAAACCCTGCAGTAACGTTAGTGTATAGTCAGTAAGCAGTTACACCAGCTAGCTAACATAGCATCCCTCTGTTATAGACAGCTAGCTAACATAGCATCCCTCTGTTATAGACAGCTAGCTAACATAGCATCCCTCTGTTATAGCCAGCTAGCTAGCATAGCATCCCTCTGTTATAGCCAGCTAGCTAACATAGCATCCCTCTGTTATAGCCAGCTAGCTAACATAGCATCCCTCTGTTATAGCCAGCTAGCTAACATAGCATCCTTCTGTTATAGCCAGCTAGCTAACATAGCATCCCTCTGTTTGAGCAGGGTGTTTGAGTAAGCTAAACTAGCTAGCTGCATTTACTAGCTAAGTAAGTGAAATTGCTTTTCCTTCATTTGAGAAAGACATTTATTTGTTCAAAACGGTTAAACTATTGTCTTTCTCTCTGTTTGAGTCAACTACTCACCACATCTGATGCAATGCAGTTTATTCATTCTCGGATCCTTTTTTGATTGGGTGGAAAACATGTCAGTTCATGCTGCAAGAGCTCTGATAGGTTAGAGGATGTCCTCTGGAAGTTGTCATAATTACTGTGTAAGTCTATGGAAGGGGGTGAGAACCATGAGCCTCCTAGGTTTTGTATTGAAGTCAATGTACCCAGAGGAGGACAGAAGCAAGCAATCCTCCAGCTACACCATGGTGCTATGCTACAGAGTGCTGTTGAGGCTACTGTAGACCTTCATTGAAAAATTGTGTTTTAATCAATTATTTGGTGACTTGAAAATATTTAGTATAGTTTCATATAAAAAAGATAACGTTTTAAATGTTTAACATTATTCACGGATGAGGATGGTCCTCCCCTTCCTCTGAGGAGGAGCCTCCACTGGTGTGCATGTGTGTGTGTGTACATTGCACAAGACAGAGAGGGAAATGGAAACTTGCTGACTAGCTCAAACCCAAATGCAGCTGCTGGAAGTAACAGTCCGCCTTACAGTGAGTGATGAGGGTCTGTAGCTGTGGAGAGGAGAGGTCTGCTTTACAGTGAGTGATGAGGGTCTGTAGCTGTGCAGAGGAGAGGTCGGCTTTACAGTGAGTGATGAGGGTCTGTAGCTGTGCAGAGGAGAGGTCTGCTTTACAGTGAGTGATGAGGGTCTGTAGCTGTGGAGAGGAGAGGTCTGCTTTACAGTGAGTGATGAGGGTCTGTAGCTGTGGAGAAGAGAGTTCTACTTTACAGTGAGTGATGAGGGTCTGTAGCTGTGGAGAGGAGAGGTCTGCTTTACAGTGAGTGATGAGGGTCTGTAGCTGTGGAGAGGAGAGGTCTGCTTTACAGTGAGTGATGAGGATATGTAGCTGTGGAGAGGAGAGGTCTGCTTTACAGTGAGTGATGAGGGTCTGTAGCTGTGGAGAGGAGAGTTCTACTTTACAGTGAGTGATGAGGGTCTGTAGCTGTGGAGAGGAGAGTTCTACTTTACAGTGAGTGATGAGGGTCTGTAGCTGTGGAGAGGAGAGTTCTACTTTACAGTGAGTGATGAGGGGCTGTAGCTGTGGAGAGGAGAGGTCTGCTTTACAGTGAGTGATGAGGGTCTGTAGCTGTGGAGAGGAGAGTTCTACTTTACAGTGAGTGATGAGGGGCTGTAGCTGTGGAGAGGAGAGGAGAGGTCTGCTTTACAGTGAGTGATGAGGGTCTGTAGCTGTGGAGAGGAGAGTTCTACTTTACAGTGTGTGATGAGGGTCTGTAGCTGTGGAGAGGAGAGTTCTACTTTACAGTGAGTGATGAGGGTCTGTAGCTGTGGAGAGGAGAGTTCTACTTTACAGTGAGTGATGAGGGTCTGTAGCTGTGGAGAGGAGAGTTCTACTTTACAGTGAGTGATGAGGGTCTGTAGCTGTGGAGAGGAGAGTTCTACTTTACAGTGAGTGATGAGGGTCTGTAGCTGTGGAGAGGAGAGTTCTACTTTACAGTGAGTGATGAGGGTCTGTAGCTGTGGAGAGGAGAGTTCTACTTTACAGTGAGTGATGAGGGGCTGTAGCTGTGGAGAGGAGAGGTCTGCTTTACAGTGAGTGATGAGGGTCTGTAGCTGTGGAGAGGAGAGTTCTACTTTACAGTGAGTGATGAGGGTCTGTAGCTGTGGAGAGGAGAGTTCTACTTTACAGTGAGTGATGAGGGGCTGTAGCTGTGGAGAGGAGAGGTCTGCTTTACAGTGAGTGATGAGGGTCTGTAGCTGTGGAGAGGAGAGTTCTACTTTACAGTGAGTGATGAGGGGCTGTAGCTGTGGAGAGGAGAGGAGAGGTCTGCTTTACAGTGAGTGATGAGGGTCTGTAGCTGTGGAGAGGAGAGTTCTACTTTACAGTGTGTGATGAGGGTCTGTAGCTGTGGAGAAGAGAGTTCTACTTTACAGTGAGTGATGAGGGTCTGTAGCTGTGGAGAGGAGAGTTCTACTTTACAGTGAGTGATGAGGGTCTGTAGCTGTGGAGAGGAGAGTTCTACTTTACAGTGAGTGATGAGGGTCTGTAGCTGTGGAGAGGAGAGTTCTACTTTACAGTGAGTGATGAGGGTCTGTAGCTGTGGAGAGGAGAGTTCTACTTTACAGTGAGTGATAAGGGTCTGTAGCTGTGGAGAGGAGTGTTCTACTTTACAGTGAGTGATGAGGGTCTGTAGCTGTGGAGAAGAGAGGTCTACTTTACAGTGAGTGATGAGGGTCTGTAGCTGTGGAGAGGAGAGTTCTACTTTACAGTGAGTGATGAGGGTCTGTAGCTGTGGAGAGGAGAGTTCTACTTTACAGTGAGTGATGAGGGTCTGTAGCTGTGGAGAGGAGAGTTCTACTTTACAGTGAGTGATAAGGGTCTGTAGCTGTGGAGAGGAGTGTTCTACTTTACAGTGAGTGATGAGGGTCTGTAGCTGTGGAGAGGAGAGGTCTGCTTTACAGTGAGTGATGAGGATATGTAGCTGTGGAGAGGAGAGGTCTGCTTTACAGTGAGTGATGAGGGTCTGTAGCTGTGGAGAGGAGAGTTCTACTTTACAGTGAGTGATGAGGGTCTGTAGCTGTGGAGAGGAGAGTTCTACTTTACAGTGAGTGATGAGGGTCTGTAGCTGTGGAGAGGAGAGTTCTACTTTACAGTGAGTGATGAGGGGCTGTAGCTGTGGAGAGGAGAGGTCTGCTTTACAGTGAGTGATGAGGGTCTGTAGCTGTGGAGAGGAGAGTTCTACTTTACAGTGAGTGATGAGGGGCTGTAGCTGTGGAGAGGAGAGGAGAGGTCTGCTTTACAGTGAGTGATGAGGGTCTGTAGCTGTGGAGAGGAGAGTTCTACTTTACAGTGTGTGATGAGGGTCTGTAGCTGTGGAGAGGAGAGTTCTACTTTACAGTGAGTGATGAGGGTCTGTAGCTGTGGAGAGGAGAGTTCTACTTTACAGTGAGTGATGAGGGTCTGTAGCTGTGGAGAGGAGAGTTCTACTTTACAGTGAGTGATGAGGGTCTGTAGCTGTGGAGAGGAGAGTTCTACTTTACAGTGAGTGATGAGGGTCTGTAGCTGTGGAGAGGAGAGTTCTACTTTACAGTGAGTGATAAGGGTCTGTAGCTGTGGAGAGGAGTGTTCTACTTTACAGTGAGTGATGAGGGTCTGTAGCTGTGGAGAAGAGAGGTCTACTTTACAGTGAGTGATGAGGGTCTGTAGCTGTGGAGAGGAGAGTTCTACTTTACAGTGAGTGATGAGGGTCTGTAGCTGTGGAGAGGAGAGTTCTACTTTACAGTGAGTGATGAGGGTCTGTAGCTGTGGAGAGGAGAGTTCTACTTTACAGTGAGTGATAAGGGTCTGTAGCTGTGGAGAGGAGTGTTCTACTTTACAGTGAGTGATGAGGGTCTGTAGCTGTGGAGAGGAGAGGTCTGCTTTACAGTGAGTGATGAGGATATGTAGCTGTGGAGAGGAGAGTTCTACTTTACAGTGAGTGATAAGGGTCTGTAGCTGTGGAGAGGAGTGTTCTACTTTACAGTGAGTGATAAGGGTCTGTAGCTGTGGAGAGGAGTGTTCTACTTTACAGTGAGTGATAAGGGTCTGTAGCTGTGGAGAGGAGAGTTCTGCTTTACAGTGAGTGATGAGGGTCTGTAGCTGTGGAGAGGAGAGTTCTACTTTACAGTGAGTGATGAGGGTCTGTAGCTGTGGAGAGGAGAGGAGAGGTCTGTTTTACAGTGAGTGATGAGGGTCTGTAGCTGTGGAGAGGTGAGGTCTACTTTACAGTGAGTGATGAGGGTCTGTAGCTGTGGAGAAGAGAGGTCTACTTTACAGTGAGTGATGAGGGTCTGCAGGACTGAGGAAGAAGCTGAGTTGTAGAACAGATCTCTTTCCGGCAGCGTCCCACTACGACCTCAGGCCACACAGTGAGTAGTAAAAACAGGTCTACTGCTTCATAAATGTTTGATTTATTTGTGGTTTATGTCCCGACAGTGACAGATCCATAATACACTGAGGAAAGAATAATCTGATTCCCCTTTATCCGAAGCATCACACTACAACCTCACAGACGGCCTCAGCTGGGGGAGGGGGGGATCCCAGTGTGTTTAAAACTCATTAAAGCTCGTTTTTAAAGAGCATATTTGCTTGGTTGTGACATCTAATGTCATTATTTAAATGACATCATCCCACCACGATAAAAACTCCTTCACGCAGAGCTGGAAAACCACAGTGTTGATGTGGACGTCTGGCCGTTTTATAGTAAAACCAAATCTTGCATTTCGGTTTTTGATTGAAGACCAATGTTTCATTCGTTTAAAAAAAAAAGTGTGACAATTAGTTACTCTGCTGTTATTATAGTATTAATACCCCCTCACACAGGGACCGTAGAGAGAGGACCTGCTGTTATTATAGTATTAAACCCCCCTCACACAGGGACCGTAGAGAGAGGACCTGCTGTTATTATAGTATTAAACCCCCCTCACACAGGGACCGTAGAGAGAGGACCTGCTACTCTGTTATTATAGTATTAAACCCCCCTCACACAGGGACCGTAGAGAGAGGACCTGCTGTTATTATAGTATTAATACCCCCCCCACACAGGGACCGTAGAGAGAGGACCTGCTACTCTGTTATTATAGTATTAAACCCCCCTCACACAGGGACCGTAGAGAGAGGACCTGCTACTCTGTTATTATAGTATTAAACCCCCCTCACACAGGGACCGTAGAGAGAGGACCTGCTGTTATTATAGTATTAAACCCCCCCTCACACAGGGACCGTAGAGAGAGGACCTGCTACTCTGTTATTATAGTATTAAACCCCCCCCACACAGGGACCGTAGAGAGAGGACCTGCTGTTATTATAGTATTAATACCCCCCCCACACAGGGACCGTAGAGAGAGGACCTGCTACTCTGTTATTATAGTATTAATACCCCCCTCACACAGGGACCGTAGAGAGAGGACCTGCTACTCTGTTATTATAGTATTAATACCCCCCTCACACAGGGACCGTAGAGAGAGGGCCTGCTACTCTGTTATTATAGTATTAATACCCCCCTCACACAGGGACCGTAGAGAGAGGACCTGCTGTTATTATAGTATTAAACCCCCCTCACACAGGGACCGTAGAGAGAGGACCTGCTGTTATTATAGTATTAAACCCCCCTCACACAGGGACCGTAGAGAGAGGACCTGCTGTTATTATAGTATTAAACCCCCCTCACACAGGGACCGTAGAGAGAGGACCTGCTGTTATTATAGTATTAAACCCCCCTCACACAGGGACCGTAGAGAGAGGACCTGCTACTCTGTTATTATAGTATTAATACCCCCCTCACACAGGGACCGTAGAGAGAGGACCTGCTACTCTGTTATTATAGTATTAAACCCCCCTCACACAGGGACCGTAGAGAGAGGACCTGCTGTTATTATAGTATTAATACCCCCCCCACACAGGGACCGTAGAGAGAGGACCTGCTACTCTGTTATTATAGTATTAAACCCCCCCTCACACAGGGACCGTAGAGAGAGGACCTGCTACTCTGTTATTATAGTATTAATACCCCCTCACACAGGGACCGTAGAGAGAGGACCTGCTGTTATTATAGTATTAAACCCCCCCTCACACAGGGACCGTAGAGAGAGGACCTGCTACTCTGTTATTATAGTATTAATACCCCCCCTCACACAGGGACCGTAGAGAGAGGACCTGCTGTTATTATAGTATTAAACCCCCCTCACACAGGGACCGTAGAGAGAGGACCTGCTACTCTGTTATTATAGTATTAAACCCCCCCCACACAGGGACCGTAGAGAGAGGACCTGCTGTTATTATAGTATTAAACCCCCCCTCACACAGGGACCGTAGAGAGAGGACCTGCTACTCTGTTATTATAGTATTAATACCCCCCCTCACACAGGGACCGTAGAGAGAGGACCTGCTGTTATTATAGTATTAATACCCCCCCCACACAGGGACCGTAGAGAGAGGACCTGCTGTTATTATAGTATTAAACCCCCCTCACACAGGGACCGTAGAGAGAGGACCTGCTGTTATTATAGTATTAAACCCCCCTCACACAGGGACCGTAGAGAGAGGACCTGCTGTTATTATAGTATTAATACCCCCTCACACAGGGACCGTAGAGAGAGGACCTGCTGTTATTATAGTATTAAACCCCCTCACACAGGGACCGTAGAGAGAGGACCTGCTGTTATTATAGTATTAATACCCCCCCCCCACACAGAGACCGTAGAGAGAGGACCTGCTGTTATTATAGTATTAATACCCCCCCCTCACACAGGGACCGTAGAGAGAGGACCTGCTACTCTGTTATTATAGTATTAAACCCCCCCTCACACAGGGACCGTAGAGAGAGGACCTGCTGTTATTATAGTATTAAACCCCCCTCACACAGGGACCGTAGAGAGAGGACCTGCTACTCTGTTATTATAGTATTAAACCCCCCTCACACAGGGACCGTAGAGAGAGGACCTGCTGTTATTATAGTATTAAACCCCCCTCACACAGGGACCGTAGAGAGAGGACCTGCTACTCTGTTATTATAGTATTAAACCCCCCTCACACAGGGACCGTAGAGAGAGGACCTGCTGTTATTATAGTATTAAACCCCCCCTCACACAGGGACCGTAGAGAGAGGACCTGCTGTTATTATAGTATTAAACCCCCCTCACACAGGGACCGTAGAGAGAGGACCTGCTGTTATTATAGTATTAAACCCCCCTCACACAGGGACCGTAGAGAGAGGACCTGCTGTTATTATAGTATTAATACCCCCCTCACACAGGGACCATAGAGAGAGGACCTGCTGTTATTATAGTATTAATACCCCCCTCACACAGGGACCATAGAGAGAGGACCTGCTGTTATTATAGTATTAATACCCCCCTCACACAGGGACCATAGAGAGAGGACCTGCTACTCTGTTATTATAGTATTAAACCCCCCTCACACAGGGACCGTAGAGAGAGGACCTGCTACTCTGTTATTATAGTATTAAACCCCCCTCACACAGGGACCGTAGAGAGAGGACCTGCTGTTATTATAGTATTAATACCCCCCCCACACAGGGACCATAGAGAGAGGACCTGCTGTTATTATAGTATTAAACCCCCCTCACACAGGGACCATAGAGAGAGGACCTGCTGTTATTATAGTATTAAACCCCCCTCACACAGGGACCATAGAGAGAGGACCTGCTACTATTATAGTATTAAACCCCCCTCACACAGGGACCATAGAGAGAGGACCTGCTGTTATTATAGTATTAATACCCCCCTCACACAGGGACCATAGAGAGAGGACCTGCTGTTATTATAGTATTAAACCCCCCTCACACAGGGACCATAGAGAGAGGACCTGCTACTATTATAGTATTAAACCCCCCTCACACAGGGACCATAGAGAGAGGACCTGCTGTTATTATAGTATTAAACCCCCCTCACACAGGGACCATAGAGAGAGGACCTGCTGTTATTACAGTGATGTTTATACTCGTAAACTAAATCCAAACTTCATAGACTTTTTTGATTATTTATTCATTTCTGGATTATTTAGACAAGGGGACAGACACACCTTGACCCCTTGAATAAACCTTCCTCTGAAGATTTACAACGTGTTGTGGTGTATATTCCAGGCTGTTTCTACGGCCCTTGTACTATCATTTCTCTAGTCTTGCTCTTATGTTTGAGGCGTATGTATGTATTAATTCAGGACCAATAAAGAAATCCCAATGCTTATTGCTGGATGTTATAATATTATTATATTATTATCTCTCGCCTTTATCTCCCTCTGTCTCTATCGCTCTGTCTGTGTGTCTCTCTCTGTGTGTCTCTCTCTCTCTCTCTGTGTGTCTCTCTCTGTCTGTCTCTCTCTCTCTCTCTCGCCTTTATCTCCCTCTGTCTCTGTCGCTCTGTCTGTCTGTCTCTCTATCTCTCTCTGTGTGTCTCTCTCTGTCTGTCTCTCTCTCTCTCTCTCGCCTTTATCTCCCTCTGTCTCTGTCGCTCTGTCTGTCTGTCTCTCTCTATCTCTCTCTCTGTGTGTCTCTCTCTGTGTGTCTCTCTCTCGCTCTGTGTGTGTGTGTCTCTCTCTCTCTCTCTCTCTCTCTCTCTCTCTCTTTCTCTCTCTCTTTCTCTAACTCTTTCTACTATTTTTTGACCAGGACCCATATTAGTGTACTATATAGGGAATAGGGTGCACTACATAGGGAATAGGGTACATTGTGAGATGCAACCAATATTCTGAGGAATGTTCTTATCCTATGTGTGTCTCCAGCATAATGCAGCAGTGGAAATATATGGACTTAGTTAGTTCGGATGAGAGAGAGAGAGATGAGAGAGAGAGAGATATGAGAGATATGAGAGATGAGAGAGAGAGATGAGAGAGAGAGAGATTAGAGAGAGAGAGATATGAGAGATATGAGAGATGAGAGATGAGAGAGATGAGAGAGCAAAGCCATTTTTTAATTAATACATGTACTGGACACGACACACACAGACACGACACGCCACACACAGACACGACACGACACACACAGACACGACACGACACGACACACACAGACACGACACACACAGACACGACACGACACACACAGACACGACACGACACGACACACACAGACACGACAGACACGACACGACACACACAGACACGACACGACACACACAGACACAACACACACAGACACGACACACACAGACACGACACACACAGACACGACACGACACGACACACACAGACACGACACGACACGACACACACAGACACGACACACACAGACACGACACGACACACACAACACACACAGACACGACACACACACACAGACACGACACGACACACACAGACACGACACGACACACACAGACACGACACACACAGACACGACACACACAGACACGACACGACACGACACACACAGACACGACACGACACACACAGACACGACACACACAGACACGACACGACACACACAGACACGACACAACACACACAGACACAACACACAGACAGACACACACACACACACACAGACACAACACACACACAAACAGACACACACACAGACACGACACAAACACACAGACACGACACACACACACACACACAGACACGACACACACACACACACACACACACACAGACACGACACACACACACACACACACAGACACGATACACACACACACACAGACACGACACACACATACAGACACGACACACACACACAAACACGACACACAGACACGACACACACACACACACACACAGACACCACACACACACACACAGACACGACCCACACAGAGAGACACGACACACTGCACGCGCAGTGCAGGCATGAGAAAACCTGCAAGGCTTTTCTTTGTGTACAATAGACTTGTTCACACCGAGACAATAGAGACATATGAGTCATCTGTCCTGCTGTTCAGAGGAGTTTTAAACCCCGCACAGAACGGTGTCCCAAATGCATTACCTATGATGTAGTGCATAACCCATAGGGCTCGGTTCCAAAAGTCCTGCACCCTAAAGAGGGACTAGGGTGCCATTTGGGATTTATTTCTTGCAGTAATATCCTAGGGGTGTTATACAACATGTACTGAGCTGAACTTGTTCATTTAATGATCATTTTTAAATCTAAGGACCATGATTATATATGAGAACTAAAAATATGTGTTTTTTTAATGCAGCATTTTTCTACTCCCTCAGCTATTTGAGAGAATGTTTTAAGGAGGGAATGTTTGCTGCAGAGAGGTTAGAGTACATCCCAAATCAGAGAGGTTAGAGTACATCCCAGACCAGAGAGGTTAGAGTACATCCCAGACCAGAGAGGTTAGAGTACATCCCAGACCAGAGAGGTTAGAGTACATCCCAGATCAGAGAGATTAGAGTACATCCCAGACCAGAGAGGTTAGAGTACAACCCAGAGCAGAGAGGTTAGAGTACATCCCAGACCAGAGAGGTTAGAGTACATCCCAGACCAGAGAGGTTAGAGTACATCCCAGACCAGAGAGATTAGAGTACATCCCAGACCAGAGAGGTTAGAGTACATCCCAAATCAGAGAGGTTAGAGTATATCCCAGACCAGAGAGGTTAGAGTACATCCCAGATCAGAGAGGTTAGAGTACATCCCAGACAAGAGAGATTAGAGTACATCCCAGACCAGAGAGGTTAGAGTACATCCCAGACCAGAGAGGTTAGAGTACAACCCAGAGCAGAGAGGTTAGAGTACATCCCAGATCAGAGAGATTAGAGTACATCCCAGACCAGAGAGGTTAGAGTACATCCCAGACCAGAGAGGTTAGAGTACATCCCAGACCAGAGAGATTAGAGTACATCCCAGACCAGAGAGGTTAGAGTACATCCCAAATCAGAGAGGTTAGAGTACATCCCAGACCAGAGAGGTTAGAGTACATCCCATTCCCTATATAATGCACTTCTTTAGACCAGAACTCCCATTGCAGACGGAACCAACCAGAGCAGGCCCTAGCTATCTGATGTACCAGACTCAGCCAACCAGAGCAGGCCCTAGCTATCTGATGTACCAGACTCAGCCAATCAGAGCAGGCCCTAGCTATCTGATGTACCAGACTCAGCCAATCAGAGCAGGCCCTGGCTATCTGATGTACCAGACTCAGCCAATCAGAGCTTTAAGTCCAGATAAAAGCGTTAATTAAAATAATCACTCTTTAATGGATCACTCAACCGATCGTCTTTCAGATTGACCTCAATGTCTTAATCTGTTATTCACTTGTTTAGCTCTGCTTTCCCCCTCTCCCTGTGCTTATACACACACACACACACACACACACACACACACACGCACGCACACACACACACACACACGCACGCACACACACACACACAAGCACGCACACACACGCGCACGCACACACACACGCACACACGCACACACACACACACACACACGCACGCACACACGCACACACACACACACACACAAGCACGCACACACACACGCACACACACACACACACACACACACAAGCACGCACACACACACACACACACACACACACACACACACACACACAAGCACGCACACACAAACACACACACACAAACACGCACACACACACACCTAAATTCCCTTTTCTGGCTGCAGTACAGGCTACTGTGGACAGAGGCTCTCAGAGCACCCCCTCCCCTCCTCCCCCCTCCCCTCCTCCCGTACCTAAAAACACCAGCATAAGCATTTCTCCTCTCCCTCCTCTCCCTCTTCTCCCTCTTCTCAGTCTCCTGAAAGTGCTGCTGCTGCATTTACGGAGGAGAGTGGAGCAGCAACTGCAGCTGAATTAACCAATCTGTATATTCAGGGTGTTGTTGGAGGGAGATGAATCCAATGTGAAGGAGGAGGAGGAGGCGTGGAGGAGGAGGAGGAGGCGTGGAGGAGGAGGAGGAGGCGTGGAGGAGGAGGAGGAGGAGGCGTGGAGGAGGAGGAGGAGGAGGTGTGGAGGAGGAGGAGGAGGCGTGGAGGAGGAGGAGGAGGAGGCGTGGAGGAGGAGGAGGAGGAGGCGTGGAGGAGGAGGAGGAGGAAGATCAGATGTGGAGGAGGAGGAGGAGGCGTGGAGGAGGAGGAGGAGGCGTGGAGGAGGAGGAGGAGGAGGCGTGGAGGAGGAGGAGGAGGAGGCGTGGAGGAGGAGGAGGAGGAGGCGTGGAGGAGGAGGAGGAGGAAGATCAGATGTGGAGGAGCACTGAGTGAGATACAGTGGGACTTTGGGAGATAGGGAAGGAGAGGAGTGTAGAGGAGAGGAGTATGGGGGAGAGGAGTGTAGAGGAGAGGAGTATGGGGGGAGAGGAGTATGGGGGAGAGGAGTGTAGAGGAGAGGAGAGGAGTATGGGGGAGAGGAGTGTAGAGGAGAGGAGTATGGGGGAGAGGAGTATGGGGGAGAGGAGTGTAGAGGAGAGGAGTATGGGGGAGAGGAGTGTAGAGGAGAGGAGTATGGGGGAGAGGAGTGTAGAGGAGAGGAGTATGGGGGAGAGGAGTGTAGAGGAGAGGAGTATGGGGGGAGAGGAGTGTAGAGGAGAGGAGTATGGGGGGAGAGGAGTATGGGGAGACGAGTATGGGGGGAAAGGAGTATGGGGGAGAGGAGTATGGGGGCGAGGAGTATGGGGGGAGAGGAGTATGGGGGAGAGGAGTGTAGAGGAGAGGAGTATGGGGGAGAGGAGTGTAGAGGAGAGGAGTATGGGGGAGAGGAGTGTAGAGGAGAGGAGTATGGGGGGAGAGGAGTGTAGAGGAGAGGAGTATGGGGGGAGAGGAGTATGGGGAGACGAGTATGGGGGGAAAGGAGTATGGGGGAGAGGAGTATGGGGGCGAGGAGTATGGGGGGGAGGAGTATGGGGGAGAGGAGTATGGGGGAGAGGAGTATGGGTGGAGAGGACTATGGGGGAGAGGAGTATGGGGGAGAGGAGTATGGGGGAGAGGAGTATGGGGGGAGAGGAGTAGGGGGGGAGAGGAGTATAGGGGAAGAGGAGTATGGGGGGAGAGGAGTATGGGGGAGAGGAGTATGGGGGGAGAGGAGTATGGGGGGAGAGGAGTATGGGAGGAGAGGAGTATGGGGGAGAGGAACATGGGGGTAGTGGAATATGGGGGGAGAGGAGTAGGGGGGAGAGGAGTATGAGGGGATGAGGAGTATGGGGGAGAGGAGTATGGGGGGAGAGGAGTATGGGGGAGAGGAGTATGGGGGACGCCTCAGTGTGCCGCCTCAGCGTGCCGCTTGTGCCTTATGGGCGTGACGCCTCAGTGTGACGCTTGTGCCTTATGGGAGTGACACCCAGCCTCATCAGTGTGCCGCCTCAGTGTGACGCTTGTGCCTTATGGGTGTGACGCCTCAGTGTGCCGCCTCAGTGTGACGCTTGTGCCTTATGGGTGTGACGCCTCAGTGTGACGCCTCAGTGTGACGCCTCAGTGTGACGCTAGTGCCTTATGGGTGTGACGCCTCAGTGTGACGCCTCAGTGTGACGCCTCAGTGTGACGCCTCAGTGTGCCGCTTGTGCCTTATGGGCGTGACACCCAGTCTCATCAGTGTGCCGCCTCAGTGTGACGCTTGTGCCTTATGGGTGTGACGCCTCAGTGTGACGCTTCAGTGTGACGCCTCAGTGTGACGCCTCAGTGTGACGCTTGTGCCTTATGGGTGTGACGCCTCAGTGTGACGCTTGTGCCTTATGGGCGTGACGCCTCAGTGTGAAGCTTGTGCCTTATGGGCGTGAGGCCTCAGTGTGACGCTTGTGCCTTATGGGTGTGACGCCTCAGTGTGACGCTTGTGCCTTATGGGAGTGACGCCTCAGTGTGACGCTTGTGCCTTATGGGTGTGACGCCTCAGTGTGACGCTTGTGCCTTATGGGTGTGACGCCTCAGTGTGCCGCCTCAGTGTGCCGCTTGTGCCTTATGGGCGTGACGCCTCAGTGTGACGCCTCAGTGTGACGTCTCAGTGGGACACCTCAGTGTGACGCCTCAGTGTGACGCCTCAGTGTGCGTGTCTTTAGTCTGTGACAAAGACATGGTAAATGAAGCGTCTGTACACTCATTATTAACATGATGAATATTGATGATCGTACTGTACACTCATTATTAACATGATGAATATTGATGATCGTACTGTACACTCATTATTAACATGATGAATATTGATGATCGTACTGTACACTCAGTATTAACATGATGAATTGATTTGAATATTGATGATATTATACTTTACGATGACGTCCCTTCACTGGTTGTTTAGAAATCGTCGGTGTCTGACGAGAACTCTGTAATGATCAAATACGTCTTACATTAGTTGAGGTAAAACCCGAGACACAGACGGCACTGGACTATAATACCCGTGTAATATCCCTGGCTGGTACAGTGAGCACCGGAGGTCTTGACTAAGTGATTACTGTGTTGTCTTTATCATGGGGCCCATGTCCCTCTAAGTGCTGTTTATCAGAGAGAGAGAGAGAGACAGAGAGAGAGGGACAGAGAGAGAGACACAGAGAGAGAGAGGGACAGAGAGAGACACAGAGAGAGAGGGACAGAGAGAGAGAGGGGGCAGAGAGAGACACAGAGAGAGACACAGAGAGAGAGGGGCAGAGAGAGACACAGAGAGAGAGAGGGACAGAGAGATGAGGGACAGAGAGAGACACAGAGAGAGAGGGGCAGAGAGAGACAAAGAGAGAGACAAAGAGAGAGAGAGAGAGAGAGAGAGACAGAGACACCGAGAGACACAGAGAGAGAGGGAGAAAGAGACACAGAGAGAGAGAGACACAGAGAGAGAGAGAGAGAGACACACAGAGAGAGACACACAGAGCGAGAGAGAGACACACAGAGAGACACACAGAGAGAGAGAGAGAGAGAGACACAGAGAGAGAGAGAGACACAGAGAGAGAGAGAGACACAGAGAGAGAGAGACACAGAGAGAGAGAGAGAGAGAGAGAGAGCGAGAGAGACACACACACAGAGCGAGAGAGAGACACACAGAGAGAGACACACAGAGAGAGAGATAGAGAGAGACAGACAGACAGAGCGACAGAGACAGAGGGAGATAAAGGCGAGAGAGAGGACTCTACTCCACTATAAATCCCAAAGACTATTGACTTTCCCTTCATGATTTATGGTGGAGGGAGATATCCTGGACATTAAGCACCGTCGGTAGCTCTAAGATTAATCACAACAACAAACCACTAAACCAATAAAGGAAGGATTGTTTATTCTCTACCATCTAATAGTATGTGTGTTTTTTTTACAATTAGAGTACATTTCAGTTAGAGATTGGAGGAAGCTGTATCGGTAAGTGGTTGATAATGATATTCATATGATTCTGTTGTAGAAAAGGATTTTCAAGATATTGGGGCCAATCTAATAGTATTATATTTCTACAATGCTGGTGTTTCATAAGAGAGGTTGATATTTTCATTGAACCTTGGTGTTGATTCGTGCCCAGGGTCCTGAGAGTCATAACAAAAGTGGTGGCTGTAGGAGACGTGATGAAGGCCAAGCTTGCAGCCCAAATGGCACCCTATTCCCTATATAGTGCACTACTGTAGACCAGGGCCCTATAAATCAAATTCAAAACAAATGTATTTATATAGCCCTTCGTACATCAGCTGATATCTCAAAGTGCTGTACAGAAACCCAGCCTAAAACCCCAAACAGCAAGCAATGCAGGTGTAGAAGCACGGTGGCTAGGAAAAACTCCCTAGAAAGGCCAATACCTAGTAAGAAACCTAGAGAGGAACCAGGCTATGTGGGGTGGCCAGTCCTCTTCTGGCTGTGCCGGGTGGAGATTATAACAGAACATGGCCAAGATGTTCAATGTTCATAAATGACCAGCATGGTCGAATAATAAGAAGGCAGAACAGTTGAAACTGGAGCAGCAGCACGGCCAGGTGGACTGGGGACAGCAAGGAGTCATCATGTCAGGTAATCCTGGGGCATGGTCCTAGGGCTCAGGTCAGTTGAAACTGGAGCAGCAGCACGGCCAGGTGGACTGGGGACAGCAAGGAGTCATCATGTCAGGTAGTCCTGGGGCATGGTCCTAGGGCTCAGGTCCTCCGAGAAAGAGAAAGAAAGAGAAGGAGAGAATTAGAGAGAGCATACTTAAATTCACACAGGACACCGAATAGGACAGGAGAAGTACTCCAGATATAACAAACTGACCCTAGCCCCCCGACACAAACTACTGCAGCATAAATACTGGAGGCTGAGACAAGAGGGGTCAGGAGACACCGTGGCCCCATCCGAGGACACCCCCGGACAGGGCCAAACAGGAAGGATATGATGGAGGAGTCCGTGTGGGAGCTCCAGACAGATTATGGAGGAGTCAGTGTGGGAGCCCCAGACAGATTATGGAGGAGTCAGTGTGGGAGCCCCAGACAGATTATGATGGAGGAGTCCGTGTGGGAGCTCCAGACAGATTATGATGGAGGAGTCCGTGTGGGAGCCCCACAAAGGAGAGACATCAGGCCCCATACCGTGGTGTAGCCCACATCAGGCCCCATACTGTGGTGTAGCCCACCTCAGGCCCCCCGTGGTGTAGTCCACATCAGGCCCCATACTGTGGTGTAGCCCACCTCAGGCCCCCCGTGGTGTAGTCCACATCAGGCCCCATACTGTGGTGTAGCCCACCTCAGGCCCCCCGTGGTGTAGTCCACATCAGGACCCCATACTGTGGTGTAGCCCACCTCAGGCCCCCCGTGGTGTAGTCCACATCAGGCCCCATACTGTGGTGTAGCCCACCTCAGGCCCCCCGTGGTGTAGTCCACATCAGGACCCATACTGTGGTGTAGCCCACCTCAGGCCCCCCGTGGTGTAGTCCACATCAGGCTCCATACTGTGGTTTAATTATTATTTACAATGACGGCCTACTCCGGCCAAACTCTGCGATGCTGGGCCAACTGTGCACCGCCCTATGGGACTCCCAATCACGGCCGGATATGATACAGCCTGGATTCGAACCAGGTACTATATAGTGACGCCTCTTGCACTGAGATGCAGTGCCTTAGACCGCTGTGTCACGAGGGAGCCCTGATGTGGGTTACCCCAAGCCCCACAGTACGGGGCCACACCACAGTACAGGGCCACACCACAGTACAGGGCCACACCACAGTACGGGGCCACAGTACAGGGCCACACCACAGTACGGGGCGGCAGGTAGCCAAGTGGTTAGAGCATTAGGCCAGTAACCGAAAGAATCCGAGGTAAAGATCTGTTGTTCTGCCCCCTGAACAAGGCAGTTAACCCCACTGTTCCCCAGTAGGCCGTCATTGTAAATAAGAATTTGTTCTTAACTGACTTGCCTAGTTAAATAAAGCCCCATACTAGTGTGTCTCCCATCTCCATGGAGACAGGGTAAGCTCCAGGTTTTTTTACCAGGTAAGTTGACTGATAACTCATTTACATCAACGCCATGGGAAATAGTTACAATGGGAGGAGGGAATGAATGAGCCAATTGGAAGCTGGGGATGATGATTAGGTGACCATGATGTTATGAGGGCCAGATTGGGAATTTAGCCAGGACACCGGGGTTAACACCCCTACTCTTATGATAAGTGCAATGGGATCTTTAATGACCTCAGAGAGTCAGGACACCCGTTTAACGTCCCATCCAAAAGGTGACGCCCTACACAGGGCAATGCCCCCAATCACTGCCCTGGGATATCGTTTTTTTAGACCAGAGGAAAGAGTGCCTCCTACTGGCCCTCCAACACCACTTCCAGCAGCAACTGGTCTCCCATCCAGGGACCGACATTGTGTCACGTTCGTCATAACGAGGAGACCAAGGCACAGCGTGATATGAATACATTCCTCTTCAATGAAAGAGAACACTGAACAAACTATACAAAACAACATGAAGTTATAAATAACGAGTGCTGACATGCAACTAACCATAGACAATAACCCACAAAACCAACTAACCATAGACAATAACCCACAAAACCAACTAACCATAGACAATAACCCACAAAACCAACTAACCATAGACAATAACCCACAAAACCAACTAACCATAGACAATAACCCACAAAACCAACTAACCATAGACAATAACCCACAAAACCAACTAACCATAGACAATAACCCACAAAACCAACTAACCATAGACAATAACCCACAAAACCAACTAACCATAGACAATAACCCACAAAACCAACTAACCATAGACAATAACCCACAAAACCAACTAACCATAGACAATAACCCACAAAACCAACTAACCATAGACAATAACCCACAAAACCAACTAACCATAGACAATAACCCACAAAACCAAAATGGCAACCTAAATAAGATCCCCAATCAGAGACAACGATAAACAGCTGTCTCTGATTGGGAACCAATTCAGGCCACCATAGACCCACATACACCTAGACATACTAAAACCCCATAGATATACAAAAACCTAGACAGGAAAAAAAAAAAAACTAGACAATACAAAAACTAAACCAACCACCCGTGTAACACCCTGACCTAACCAACAAAAAAAAAACAAGATAACTAAGGTCAGGGTGTGACACCCTGCTTAGCTTCAGAGGCAAGCCAGCAGTGCGACAATAGTTCAGCACCCTATTCCCTATATAGTGCACTACTTAAGACCAAGGCCCATAAGGGCTCTGCTCAGAAGAAGGGCACTAGAAAGGGAAAAGGGCGCCTTTCAGGACAAAGCCAGGGTAAGCTCCAGTTTGGCAGCAATAGTAGCAGGCACCATTGAGTCCTCCAGGGGTTTGGCTGACTGCCATTACAATGAGGATTATTACTCAATGATGATTAAATCAAATAAAATCAGGAATTAATATTGACCTAAAAAAATAAATAATAATGTATTTGTTGTATCTTGT
>NC_034195.2:53810282-53825282 GCF_002021735.2 Oncorhynchus kisutch
CAGCTGGTGCTTAAAGCTAGTGAGGGAGATAAGTGTTTCCAGTTTCAGAGATTTTTGTAGTTCGTTCCAGTCATTGGCATCAGAGAACTGGAAGGAGAGGCGGCCAAAGAAAGAATTGGTTTCGGGGGTGACCAGAGAGATATACCTGCTGGAGCGCGTGCTACAGGTGGGTGACCAGTGAGCTGAGATAAAGGGGGACTTTACCTAGCAGAGTCTTGTAGATGACCTGGAGCCAGTGAGTTTGGCGACAAGTATGAAGAGAGGGCCAGCCAACGACAGCGTACAGGTCGCAATGGTGGGTAGTATATGGGGCTTTGGTGACAAAACGGATGGCACTATGATAGACTGCATCCAATTTATTGAGTAGGGATTTGGAGGCTATTTTGTAAATGACATCGCCGAAGTCGAGGATCCGTAGGATGATCAGTTTTACAAGGGTATGTTTGGCAGCATGAGTGAAGGATGCTTTGTTGCGAAATAGGAAGCCAATTCTAGATTTTACAGTCTAACCAGACACCTAGGTATTTGTAGTTGTCCACGTATTCTAAGTCAGAGCCGTCCAGAGTAGTGATGTTGGACAGGCGGGCAGGTGCAGGTAGCGATCGGTTGAAGGAGAAAGTGGTTAGAAGTATAAGTGTTAAAGACTGTACTGTGAGGGGACTACTGTACTGTGAGGGGACTACTGTACTGTGAGGGGACTACTGTATTGTGAGGGGACTACTGTACTGTAAGGGGACTACTGTACTGTGAGGGGACTACTGTACTGTGAGGGGACTACTGTACTGTGAGGGGACTACTGTACTGTAAGGGGACTACTGTACTGTGAGGGGACTACTGTACTGTAAGGGGAATACTGTACTGTGAGGGGACTACTGTACTGTGAGGGGACTACTGTACTGTGAGAGGACTACTGTACTGTGAGGGGACTACTGTACCAGTGACACGAGCCTACACACACACACACACACACACACACACACACACACACACACACACACACACACACACACACACAAACACACACCTCAGAGCCTGTAGAGCTAATTAATATGGTTAATTAACGCTCAGTCTTCCATCCCAGCTGACAGTGTCTCTCCATCCCAAATGGTTCCCTATTCCCTATATAGTGTACTACTTTAGACCAGAGCCCTATAGAACCCTATTCCCTATATAGTGCACTACTTTAGACCAGAGCCCTATAGAACCCTATTCCCTATATAGTGCACTACTTTAGACCAGGGCCCTATGGGCTCCAGTGCACTATATGTAGGGAATAGAGTGCCAAATAGAGTTGCATTGATCAGGATCTCTTGAATTCTAAAAGTCTTCATCCTCAGTGGGAATACATCACCGGTAGATCCCTCTGTGATCCATGATCATGGCCATCCTTAGATCTCCAGCCTCCCAGAGAGTCACACAGCAAGCTACATCTCTGGTATCTGCATTAACTGATTGGGTTAGTTCATCATTATTAGCATTTGTGTCAATACTCCCCTGAGGGTAAACATACTTAAGTGATTGTTTCTTAGACAAATACACTCACTGTGCTGTGGAACAAGGCACTCTAGTCAAGGGTTCCCCAACTGGCGGATCGGGGGCCTAATTTGTCCCCCCCCCCACCCAAGTTTTCTCTGAGTAAAAAAAAAACCGATACTTGTTTGGCAGCATGAGTGAAGGAGGTTTTGTTTTGAAATATGAAGCCGATTCTGGATTTAATTTTGTATTGGAGATGTTTAATATGAGTCTGGAAGGAGAGTTTACAGTCTAACCAGACACCTAGGTATTTGTAGTTGTCCACATATTCTAAGTCAGAGTAGTGACGCTAGTCGGGCGGGCAGCAATCGGATGAAAAGCATGAATTTAGTTTTACTTGCGTTTAAGAGCAGTTGGAGGCCACGGAAGGAGTGTTGTATGGCATTGAAGCTTGTTTGGAGGTTTGTTAACACAGTGTCCAAAGAAGGGCCAGATGTATACAGAATGGTGTCGTCTGCGTAGAGGTGGATCAGGGAATCACCCGCAGCAAGAGCGACATTGTTGATATATACAGAGAAAAGTGTCGGCCCGAGAATTGAACCCTGTGGTACCCCCACACTGAACTCTATCTGAGAAGTAGTTGGTGAACCAGGCGAGGCAGTCATTTGAGAAACCAAGGCTATTGAGTCTGACAATAAGAATATGGTGATTGACAGAGTCGAAAGCCTTGGCCAGGTCGATGAAGACGGTGAAGACGGCTGAACTGTCTTTTATCGATGGCAGTTATGATATTGTTTAGTACCTTGAGCGTGGCTGAGGTGCACCCGTGACCAGCTCGGAAACCGGATTGCACAGCGGAGAAGGTACGGTGGGATTCGAGATGGTCAGTGATCTGTTTATTAACATGGCTTTCGAAGACTTTAGAAAGGCAGGGCAAGAGGGATATAGGTCTGTAACAGTTTGGGTCTAGAGTGTCACCCCCTTTGAAGAGGGGGATGACCGCGGCAGCTTTGCAATCTTTAGGGATCTCGGACGATACGAAAGAGAGGTTGAACAGACTGGTAATAGGGATTGCAACAATGGTGGTGGATCATTTGAGAAAGAGAGGGTCCAGATTGTCTAGCCCAGCTGATTTGTAGGGTTCCAGGTTTTGCAGTTCTTTCAGAACATCTGCTATCTGGATTTGGGTGAAGGAGAAGCTGGGGAGGCTTGGGCAAGTAGCTGCGGGGGGGGGGGGCAAAGCTGTTGGCCGGGGTTGGGCTAGCCAGGAGGAAACTGACCCGGCCTGGTTAACCTATCCTAGCTGTACAGATCCGGCCTGGTTTACCTATCCTAGCTGTACTGACCCGGCCTGGTTAACCTATCCTAGCTGTACAGACCCGGCCTGGTTAACCTATCCTAGCTGTACTGACCCGGCCTGGTTAACCTATCCTAGCTGTACTGACCCGGCCTGGTTAACCTATCCTAGCTGTACAGACCCGGCCTGGTTAACCTATCCTAGCTGTACAGACCCGGCCTGGATAACCTATCCTAGCTGTACAGACCCGGCCTGGTTAACCTATCCTAGCTGTACTGACCCGGCCTGGTTAACCTATCCTAGCTGTACAGACCCGGCCTGGTTAACCTATCCTAGCTGTACAGACCCGGCCTGGTTAACCTATCCTAGCTGTACTGACCCGGCCTGGTTAACCTATCCGAGCTGTACAGACCCGGCCTGGTTAACCTATCCTAGCTGTACTGACCCGGCCTGGTTAACCTATCCGAGCTGTACAGACCCGGCCTGGTTAACCTATCCTAGCTGTACTGACCCGGCCTGGTTAACCTATCCTAGCTGTACAGACCCGGCCTGGATAACCTATCCTAGCTGTACAGACCCGGCCTGGTTAACCTATCCTAGCTGTACTGACCCGGCCTGGTTAACCTATCCTAGCTGTACAGACCCGGCCTGGTTAACCTATCCTAGCTGTACAGACCCGGCCTGGTTAACCTATCCTAGCTGTACTGACCCGGCCTGGTTAACCTATCCGAGCTGTACAGACCCGGCCTGGTTAACCTATCCTAGCTGTACTGACCCGGCCTGGTTAACCTATCCGAGCTGTACAGACCCGGCCTGGTTAACCTATCCTAGCTGTACTGACCCGGCCTGGTTAACCTATCCTAGCTGTACTGACCCGGCCTGGTTAAGCATTCAGCATGATTGAGAAACAAATGCCCATGCTAGGACAGTATGAAAAAGGATCTGTGAGACAAAGAAAAATGAGGGGATTAGAGAGACATTGGTGTTTTTGTTTTGTTTTACAGAACAGTAGATAACTAGCCTGGAACACAACATACCAGTTAGGCTGTTTCGATTCCAGGTTAGGGGGGGGGGGGGGGGGGGGGGGTGATCATTCCATCGTGGTTCTGGCAACTTATAGCTGTATCATCTGCTTCTTAAAAACAAATGACAATGTACATAACACTCTTATAATGCTCTTTGTCAACCTTGTACACCTAGTTTTGCCTTGAACTGCTGTTATTCTGCGTAGCTGCAATGCTGTATCTGACATCTGTCATATGATCTCTGCAGTCATAATAGCTCATAGATAGCACAGAGACATGCCATCCTTCGGATTTGCTTAGTGGGCCGTTTTCCTAGTGTGTGTGTGTGTGTGTGTGTGTGTGTGTGTGTGTGTGTGTGTGTGTGTGTGACTGCGTGTACTATGTCAGTGATGTGAGTCACCCCCTCGGTCAGGGGCAGAGCTCCGCTGTGATTTGCATCCCAAATGACACCATATAGGCCTTGGGCAAAAGTAGTGCACAAAATATAGAATATGATTCCATTTGCAACTAAGCCCCTCCCCCCTCCCTGTTCTGAGTGCTTCATTTGTCTGTTTTGTTACACCAGGGTGATTTGCTTCTCTATCCCATTGTGTTAGGATCCTGGGATTCTATTGTTACAATGTGCTGAGCCGAATATGGAAACACATTATTGACAGATTATTCCGTTGTTACGGAGTATGATTCTCCCACTGTGACGCTAGAGCTGGTTATGGACACACACACGGTACACACACACACACACACACACACACACACACACACACACACACACACACACACACACACACACACACACACACACACACACACACACAAAATGGTACCTGCAGTTTAGTACACAGACTAGAAGCTTAGGTGCAGGTTGAGGTCACACAGCTACAGTAGCTATTAGTAGATGGACAGTGCATTCGGAAAGTATTCAGACCCCTTGACATTTTCCACAGTCTCAATCTAAAATGTATTAAATAGTTTCCCCCCCTCATCAATCTACACACAATACCCCATAATGACATCACAATACGCCATAATGACATCACAATACCCCATAATGACATCACAATACCCCATAATGACAAAGAAAAAACAGGTTCTTAGAAATGTTTGCAAATGTATAATAAAAAAAAAAACGGAAATAACTTATTGACATAAGTATTCAGACCCTTTGCTAGCAAACAACTTAATTTGTATCCACCTGTAGTCAATTCTATTGATTGCACATGATATATATAAGGTCCCACAGTTGACAGTGCCTGTCAGAGAACAACCGACCCATGAGGTCAAAGGAATTGTCCATAGAGCTCCGAGACAGGACTGTGTCGAGGAACAGATCTGGGGAAGGGTACCAAAACATTTCTGCAACATTGAAGGTCCCCAAGAACACAGTGGCCTCCATCATTCTTAAATGGAAGAAGTTTGAAACCACCAAGACTCTTCCTAGAGCTGGCTGCCAGGCCAAACTGAGCAATCGGGGGAGAAGGGCCTTGGTCAAGAAGGTGACCAAGAACCCGAGTTCCTCTGTGGAGATGGGAGAACCTTCCAGAAGGACAACCTTAATCTGGATGACACTGGGCCAATTGTGCGCCAAGTCATGGGTCTCCCGGTCGCTTCGACACAGCCTGGTATCGAACCCGGGTCTGTAGTGACGCAATGCAGTGCCTTAGACTGCTGCGACACTCGGAGGCCGACTAGTCAGTAGTCAGTATCGAGGGAAATATGAACAGAGCAAAGTATAGAGAGATCATGAATGAAAACCTGCTCCAGAGCGCTCAGGACCTCCGACTGGGGTGAAGGTTCACCTTAGACCGGACAATGACCCTAAGCACACAGCCAAGACAATGCAGGAATGGCTTCAGGACAAGTCTCTGAATTTCCTTGGCCCAGCTAGAGCCCGGACTTGATCCTGATCGAACATCTCTGGAAAGACTGTGCAGCAACGCTCCCCATCCAACCTGACAGAGCTTATGAGGATCTGCAGAGAAGAATGGGAGAAAATCCACAAATACAGGTGTGCCAAGCTTGTAGCATCAAACCCAAGAAGACTCAGAGCTGTAATCACTGCCAAAGGTGCTTCAACAAAGTACTGAGTAAATGATCTGAATACTTATGTAAATGTGATCTGTTTTTTATGTTTAATACATTTGCAAAAATGTCTAAAAACCTGTTTTTGCTTTGTCATTATGGGGTATCGTGTGTAGATTGATGAGGGGGAAAAAAACGATTTAAGCAATTTTAGAATAAGGCTGTAACGTAACTAAATGTGGAAAAGGTCAAGGGGTCTGAATACTATCCAAATACACAGTATGCTTTGCATTGATCATTGGCTTGTGCGTGACATTTATTTGTAACACTGTTGGGATGTTATCCAATATAATTATCCAGGATAATAGTCCATTCATGCATCTAGTTGTGCTATACGGCCACTGTTCATCACTATTTTACACTACTGTTTGTCTGTGACTGTCCTTGTTGATCTCATTTGGCCAACCCACCTCCTGCCTCCATTCTAGACCTCTCTCCGTCCCACCATCCCTCGGAATCCTCCTTCATCCAACCACATTCCTCGGGAACCCTCCTTCATCCAACCACATTCCTCGGGAACCCTCCTTCATCCAACATCAGTCAGAATACTCCTTCATCCAACCACATCCCTCAGAATCCTCCTTCATTCAACCATCAGTCAGAATCCTCCTTCATCCAAACATCCCTCGGAATCCTCCTTCATCCAACCATCAGTCAGAATCCTCCTTCATCCAACCACATCCATCAGAATCCTCCTTCATTCAACCATCAGTCAGAATCCTCCTTCATCCAACCACATCCCTCAGAATCCTCCTTCATCCAACCATCCCTCGGAATCCTCCTTCATCCAACCATTAGTCAGAATCCTCCTTCATCCAACCACATCCCTCAGAATCCTCCTTCATTCAACCATCAGTCAGAATCCTCCTTCATCCAACCACATCCCTCAGAATCCTCCTTCATTCAACCATCAGTCAGAATCCTCCTTCATCCAACCATCCCTCGGAATCGTCCTTCATCCAACCATCATTCAGAATCCTCCTTCATCCAACCATCAGTCAGAATCCTCCTTCATCCAACCATCAGTCAGAATCCTCCTTCATCCAACCATCAGTCAGAATCCTCCTTCATCCAACAATCAGTCAGAATCCTTCTTCATCCAACCATCAGTCAGAATCCTCCTTCATCCAACCATCCCTCAGAATCCTCCTTCATCCAATGATCTGTCAGAAACCCTCCTTCATCCAACCACATCCCTCTGAACCCTCCTTCATCCAACCACATCCCTCGGAATCCTCCTTCATCCAACCATCAGTCAGAATCCTCCTTCATCCAACCATCAGTCAGAATCCTCCTTCATCCAACCACATCCCTCTGAACCCTCCTTCATCCAACCACATCCCTCGGAATCCTCCTTCATCCAACCATCAGTCAGAATCCTCCTTCATCCAACCATCAGTCAGAATCCTCCTTCATCCAACCACATCCCTCAGAATCCTCCTTCATCCAACCATCAGTCAGAATCGTCCTTCATCCAACAATCAGTCAGAATCCTCCTTCATCCAACCATCAGTCAGAATCCTCCTTCATCCAACCACATCCCTCAGAACCCTCCTTCATCCAACCATCAGTCAGAATCCTCCTTCATCCAACCACATCCCTCGGAATCCTCCTTCATCCAACCATCAGTCAGAATCCTCCTTCATCCAACCATCAGTCAGAATCCTCCTTCATCCAACCATCAGTCAGAATCCTCCTTCATCCAACCATCAGTCAGAATCCTCCTTCATCCAACCATCAGTCAGAATCCTCCTTCATCCAACAATCAGTCAGAATCCTTCTTCATCCAACCATCAGTCAGAATCCTCCTTCATCCAACCATCCCTCAGAATCCTCCTTCATCCAAAAATCTGTCAGAAATCCTCCTTCATCCAACCACATCCCTCTGAACCCTCCTTCATCCAACCACATCCCTCGGAATCCTCCTTCATCCAACCATCAGTCAGAATCCTCCTTCATCCAACCATCAGTCAGAATCCTCCTTCATCCAACCACATCCCTCTGAACCCTCCTTCATCCAACCACATCCCTCGGAATCCTCCTTCATCCAACCATCAGTCAGAATCCTCCTTCATCCAACCATCAGTCAGAATCCTCCTTCATCCAACCACATCCCTCAGAATCCTCCTTCATCCAACCATCAGTCAGAATCGTCCTTCATCCAACAATCAGTCAGAATCCTCCTTCATCCAACCATCAGTCAGAATCCTCCTTCATCCAACCATCAGTCAGAATCCTCCTTCATCCAACATCAGTCAGAATCCTCCTTCATCCAACCATCAGTCAGAACACTACTTCATCCGCCAACAGAATCAGTAGTGGCAGTGTGTGTAACTCCTCTTACATCACCAACAGGACCTCCTAGTGCTTCTCACTCCTGTATTACCTATATTCAGCCGCTATTGGACGAGACAGGTCCCATTATGTCTGGCGAAATCCAAACACTGCATTCCACAGTAAGAACCTTATACCAACGGTCAAGCATGGTGGTGGTAGTGTGATGGTTTGGGGTCAGCATGGTGGTGGTAGTGTGATGGTTTGGGGTCCAGCGTGGTGGTGGTAGTGTGATGGTTTGGGGTCCAGCGTGGTGGTGGTAGTGTGATGGTTTGGGGAGGCATTGCTGCCTCAGGACCTGGATGACTTGCCTTAATAGAAGGAACCATGAATTCTGCTCTGTATCAGAGAATTCTACAGGAGAATGTCAGGCCACCCGTCTGTGAGCTGAAACTGAAGCACAGCTGGGTTATGCAGCAAGACAACGATCCAAAACACAGTCAAGTCTACGTGAAAATGGTTTAAAAAAAGCAACAAATTTGAAGTTTTGGAATGGCCTAGTCAAAGTCTAGACCTAATCCCAATTGAGATGTTGTGGCAGGATTTGAAACGAGCAGTTGATGCTTGAAAACCCACAAATGTCGCTGAGTTAAAGCAGTTCTGCATGCAAGAGTGTGCCACAATTCCTCCACAGCGATGTGGGAGACTGATCAACTACAGGAAGTGTGTGGTTGGAGTCATTGCAGCTAAAGGTGGACTGATCAACAACTACAGGAAGTGTTTGGTTGGAGTCGTTGCAGCTAAAGGTGGACAGATCAACTACAGGAAGTGTTTGGTTGGAGTCGTTGCAGCTAAAGGTGGACTGATCAACAACTACAGGAAGTGTTTGGTTGGAGTCATTGCAGCTAAAGGTGGACTGATCAACAACTACAGGAAGTGTTTGGTTGGAGACGTTGCAGCTAAAGGTGGACTGATCAACTACAGGAAGTGTTTGGTTGGAGTCGTTGCAGCTAAAGGTGGACTGATCAACTACAGGAAGTGTTTGGTTGGAGTTGTTGCAGCTAAAGGTGGACTGATCAACTACAGGAAGTGTTTGGTTGGAGACGTTGCAGCTAAAGGTGGACTGATCAACAACTACAGGAAGTGTTTGGTTGGAGACGTTGCAGCTAAAGGGGGCACAACCAGTTACTGAGTGTCAGGGGGACATACCTTTTTCATACAGGGGAACTGGGTGTTGCATAACTTTGTTATTAAATAAAACAAGTGTCAAAAAAATGTATTTGTAAATTCAGGTTCCCTTTATCTAATATTAGGTTTTGGTTATAGATCTGATAACAAGTGTCAATAATATGCAAAAAATAGAGAAAATCAGAAAGGGGGTCAAAACTTTTTCACAACACTGTAGTAGATAATTGGGTTTCATTTGGGAAGCAGACAGATTTAATCCACATTGAAAATGGCCCCTTTAGAAAAGGTTACACAGCATCTGCTTTGGGTTACTGAACGATAGGCTCTCTTTCATAAACTCTATCGATTTTGTCCGTCTTTTCCCAAATGCATCACACACACAAGATTAATTTCATTAAACCCAAAGAAAAAAATGTTTTTTTGTTCGTTGATAAATGACACATATTTTACTGACTACTGACTACAGGTGCCCAGAGGAGTGGCTGTATGCTGTACTAGTAGGCAATAGATGGCTCATACAGGGAGAGGTGAATTAATTGACACACATACACCTTTATCAAAGATGTAGTGACACCTCCAGTACAGACTGTGACTCCCTCTGTTGAAAACACACTATAAAGACTGTGACTCCCTCTGTTGAAAACATACTATAAAGACTGTGACTCCCTCTGTTGAAAACACACTATAAAGACTGTGACTCCCTCTGTTGAAAACACACTATAAAGACTGTGACTCCCTCTGTTGAAAACATACTATAAAGACTGTGACTCCCTCTGTTGAAAACACACTATAAAGACTGTGACTCCCTCTGTTGAAAACACACTATAAAGACTGTGACTCCCTCTGTTGAAAACACACTATAAAGACTGTGGCTCCCTCTGTTGAAAACACACTATAAAGACTGTGACTCCCTCTGTTGAAAACATACTATAAAGACTGTGACTCCCTCTGTTGAAAACACACTATAAAGACTGTGACTCCCTCTGTTGAAAACACACTATAAAGACTGTGGCTCCCTCTGTTGAAAACACACTATAAAGACTGTGACTCCCTCTGTTGAAAACACACTATAAAGACTGTGACTCCCTCTGTTGAAAACACACTATAAAGACTGTGACTCCCTCTGTTGAAAACACACTATAAAGACTGTGACTCCCTCTGTTGAAAACACACTATAAAGACTGTGACTCCCTCTGTTGAAAACACACTATAAAGACTGTGACTCCCTCTGTTGAAAACACACTATAAAGACTGTGACTCCCTCTGTTGAAAACACACTATAAAGACTGTGACTCCCTCTGTTGAAAACATACTATAAAGACTGTGACTCCCTCTGTTGAAAACATACTATAAAGACTGTGACTCCCTCTGTTGAAAACACACTATAAAGACAGTGACTCCCTCTGTTGAAAACATACTATAAAGACTGTGACTCCCTCTGTTGAAAACATACTATAAAGACTGTGACTCCCTCTGTTGAAAACACACTATAAAGACTGTGACTCCCTCTGTTGAAAACATACTATAAAGACTGTGACTCCCTCTGTTGAAAACATACTATAAAGACTGTGACTCCCTCTGTTGAAAACACACTATAAAGACAGTGACTCCCTCTGTTGAAAACATACTATAAAGACTGTGACTCCCTCTGTTGAAAACATACTATAAAGACTGTGACTCCCTCTGTTGAAAACATACTATAAAGACTGTGACTCCCTCTGTTGAAAACATACTATAAAGACTGTGACTCTAACTCCCTCTGTTGAAAACACACTATAAAGACTGTGACTCCCTCTGTTGAAAACACACTATAAAGACTGTGACTCCCTCTGTTGAAAACACACTATAAAGACTGTGACTCTAACTCCCTCTGTTGAAAACACACTATAAAGACTGTGACTCCCTCTGTTGAAAACATACTATAAAGACTGTGACTCCCTCTGTTGAAAACACACTATAAAGACTGTAACTCCCTCTATTGAAAACACACTATAAAGACTGTAACTCCCTCTATTGAAAACACACTATAAAGACTGTGACTCCCTCTGTTCAAAACATACTATAAAGACTGTGACTCCCTCTGTTGAAAACATACTATAAAGACTGTGACTCTAACTCCCTCTGTTGAAAACACACTATAAAGACTGTGACTCCCTCTGTTGAAAACATACTATAAAGACTGTGACTCCCTCTGTTGAAAACACACTATAAAGACTGTGACTCCCTCTGTTGAAAACATACTATAAAGACTGTGACTCCCTCTGTTGAAAACATACTATAAAGACTGTGACTCCCTCTGTTGAAAACATACTATAAAGACTGTGACTCCCTCTGTTGAAAACATACTATAAAGATTGTGACTCCCTCTGTTGAAAACATACTATAAAGACTGTGACTCCCTCTGTTGAAAACATACTATAAAGACTGTGACTCCCTCTGTTGAAAACACACTATAAAGACTGTGACTCCCTCTGTTGAAAACATACTATAAAGACTGTGACTCCCTCTGTTGAAAACACACTATAAAGACTGTGACTCCCTTTGTTGAAAACACACTATAAAGACTGTGACTCTAACTCCCTCTGTTGAAAACATACTATAAAGACTGTGACTCCCTCTGTTGAAAACACACTATAAAGACTGTGACTCCCTCTCTTGAAAACATACTATAAAGACTGTGACTCCTTCTGTTGAAAACACACTATAAAGACTGTAACTCCCTTTGTTGAAAACACACTATAAAGACTGTGACTCTAACTCCCTCTGTTGAAAACATACTATAAAGACTGTGACTCCCTCTGTTGAAAACACACTATAAAGACTGTGACTCCCTCTCTTGAAAACACACTATAAAGACTGTGACTCCCTCTGTTGAAAACACACTATAAAGACTGTGACTCCCTCTGTTGAAAACACACTATAAAGACTGTGACTCCCTCTGTTGAAAACATACTATAAAGACTGTGACTCCCTCTGTTGAAAACATACTATAAAGACTGTGACTCTAACTCCCTCTGTTGAAAACATACTATAAAGACTGTGACTCTAACTCCCTCTGTTGAAAACATACTATAAAGACTGTGACGCCCTCTGTTGAAAACATACTATAAAGACTGACTCTAACTCCCTCTGTTGAAAACACACTATAAAGACTGTGACTCTAACTCCCTCTGTTGAAAACATACTATAAAGACTGTGACTCCCTCTGTTGAAAACACACTATAAAGACTGTGACTCCCTCTCTTGACAACACACCATAAAGACTGTGACTCCCTCTGTTGAAAACATACTAAAGACTGTGACTCCCTCTGTTGAAAACACATTATAAAGACTGTGACTCCCTCTCTTGAAAACACACTATAAAGACTGTGACTCCCTCTGTTGAAAACATACTATAAAGACTGTGACTCCCTCTGTTGAAAACACACTATAAAGACTGTGACTCCCTCTGTTGAAAACACACCATAAAGACTGTGACTCTAACTCCCTCTGTTGAAAACATACTATAAAGACTGTGACTCCCTCTGTTGAAAACACACTATAAAGACTGTGACTCCCTCTTGAAAACACACTATAAAGACTGTGACTCCCTCTGTTGAAAACACACTATAAAGACTGTGACTCTAACTCCCTCTGTTGAAAGCAATTATTTATTTGAACCTTCACTTAACAAGGCAAGTCAGTTAAGGACACATTTTTATTTACAACGACGGCCTACCCCAGCCCTAACCCGGACGACGCTGGGCCAATTGTGTGCCACCCTATGGGACTCCCAATCACGGACGGTTGTGATAGAGCCTGGAATCGAACCAGGTCTGTAGTGACTCCTCTAGCACTGAGAGGCAGTGCCTTAGACATCTGCGCCACTCGGGAGCACGTCTCTGTTAAAAGCATGTTATTCGACAATGTTGAAAGCATTTCAGCTCAACTAGCCAATCGATGTGAGTTTCAGAGAGTTTCAAATATCAGACACTTTTTTTTTATTAGTTAAAATATATAGCATATATATAGCAACACATATAGCATATATATAGCATATATATAGCATATATATAGCAACACATATAGCATATATATAGCATATATATAGCATATATATAGCATATATATAGCATATATAGCAAAACATATAGCATATATATAGCAACACATATAGCATATATATAGCATATATATAGCAACACATATAGCATATATATAGCAACACATATAGCATATATATAGCAACACATATAGCATATATATAGCATATATATAGCAACACATATAGCATATATATAGCAACACATATAGCATATATATAGCAACACATATAGCATATATATAGCAACACATATAGCATATATATAGCAACACATATAGCATATATATAGCAACACATATAGCATATATATAGCAACACATATAGCATATATATAGCAACACATATAGCATATATATAGCAACACATATAGCAACACATATAGCATATATATAGCAACACATATAGCATATATATAGCATATATATAGCAACACATATAGCATATATAGCATATATATAGCATATATATAGCATATATATAGCATATATATAGCAACACATATAGCATATATATAGCAACACATATAGCATATATATAGCAACACATATAGCATATATATAGCAACACATATAGCATATATATAGCAACACATATAGCATATATATAGTATAGCAACACATATAGCATATATATAGCAACACATATAGCAACACATATAGCATATATATAGCAACACATATAGCATATATATAGCAACACATATAGCATATATATAGCATATATATAGCATATATATAGCAACACATATAGCATATATATAGCAAAACATATAGCATATATATAGCATATATATAGCAACACATATAGCATATATATAGCAAAACATATAGCATATATATAGCATATATATAGCAACACATATAGCATATATATAGCATATATATAGCAACACATATAGCATATATATAGCAACACATATAGCATATATATAGCATATATATAGCAACACATATAGCATATATATAGCAACACATATAGCATATATATAGCAACACATATAGCATATATATAGCAACACATATAGCATATATATAGCAACACATATAGCATATATATAGCAACACATATAGCATATATATAGCAACACATATAGCAATATATAGCATATATATAGCAACATATATAGCATATATATAGCATATATATAGCATATATATAGCAACACATATAGCATATATATAGCATATATATAGCAACATATATAGCATATATATAGCATATATATAGCATATATATAGCAACACATATAGCATATATATAGCAACACATATAGCATATATATAGCAAAACATATAGCATATATATAGCAAAATATATAGCATATATATAGCAACACATATAGCATATATATAGCAACACATATAGCAAAATATATAGCATATATATAGCAACACATATAGCATATATATAGCAACACATATAGCATATATATAGCAACACATATAGCATATATATAGCAACACATATAGCATATATATAGCATATATATAGCAACACATATAGCATATATATAGCAAAATATATAGCATATATATAGCAACACATATAGCATATATATAGCAACACATATAGCATATATA
>NC_034195.2:53830282-53850282 GCF_002021735.2 Oncorhynchus kisutch
AAGCACTACGCGACAACCGATGATGTAAAAAGGGTTTTATAAAATAAATCCGATTGATTGGTGTCGGCTTGTTACAGATCTGTTTGTATACAGGCTTAGTCTTATCCACATGATTCTCCCTGCAAACCTTCTCTAATCAAACTGAGTGAGTAAAGAGCAGGCTGCCTGCTCCATTGAAGACGAAACACATTCTTGTCCACAGAGCAGAGCCCGCCTCCCCTACTACAGTACAAGTATCTCTTTGCAGTGTTCTGCACTGTAATAAACATTCATCGGCTTGCTTATTTTATTGCCTTGGGCTTGATTGATGGCAAATCTATGCAATCCTAGGGATCGGGTGGAACTGCATAATTGAAAAGTGACAAGTGTAGAGAAAGGTTTTAAATCAATAAGGCATAAGCCAAACGAAGAGTGGCTTTTCTGGCCTTCAAATCGATAACCACTATCATATTTGTTTGGCTTATTGAATGATGCAATTACTGTACGTCCTGATTTATATACTAATTTGTTTGCCATTTTGCAGGATGCAAATCTCTTGATGCACACTTTACATTTCAAGAATGTCCAAAATGGGCATTTTGGATGACTATAATATATACATATTTTTTATATTTATTGACCCTCTCTTGTTTAGTTAGACAAGAGTTGAGGGAAATTCAGTGAGTATAATTTTTTGGACAAGCACACAAAATTCTGTTTTGTGCTGTAGGCTTTTATACACACACACACACACACACACACACACACACAGGGGCGGACTGGGACCAGAAATTGGCACTGGACCATTTTTTCCCCCGAGGCCCCCACAACCATCCATTATTTTCCCTGCTGGCCCCCACTTCAGCACCTTTGCAAAAAAAAAAAGTTTGACAGGCCCACTGCTAGTTTGCTGTGTGTGGTAAGAAAGATGGACCAGCCCATTTGGCATTTGCCCTCCTGCCCTTACACAGACAAACATAATTTTCTCTAGAAATTCATCATGATTAAATTTGCATGCATGTCATATTGCAGGTTTTTATGTGTGCCGTTTGAAAGATAGTCTAATGACAGAAAATCGTATTATTAGCTCATTTTGACCTCAAAGCGCGATAATTATGCGTTTCCAGTGGAATGACGCGTGATGCTGCGTTACTTTCCACGTACCCATCTAGTCCACCACCGGAGAAAAGCATTGGTCTATCCCAGGCAGACCGGTCACTGTAGCCGCGCTGTTGAGAAGGAAACCGAACCGTACTGGTCGAGGGGAAAGGCATCCTGTGCCTCTCTGCCTTTTGCAGTGCGGCTGCTTTGGAGATACGAGGGACAATTCATCTATTCCTTTCCTGAAAGGAAGGATTTCACCCATAAATTATAAGGACCAGTACACCGAATAAGGTGAATACATTTATGAATACATATGGACTTGTAGCTAGTTTCATCTTGAGAGGGAGAGAGAGAGAGAGAGAGAGAGAGAGAGAGAGAGAGAGAGAGAGAGAAGACCGTGTGTGTGTAGTGCCGCTGCGATTTGCGAGATCATTCACCACCACTCGTTTATATAGATAAACTAGTCTAAACCAACAACCTTTTCTAATCCAATTGTGTTTTGTCGATTAGCCAAAGACCGAGGAGATAAAAGCACTTGGCATGGCGTGTTGACAGCGGCTGTAGGATACATAATGTTGCCGTTGTGTTAACCAGGACCGCTTGATTTCACCGGGAGTAACAAAATGTCGGCCACGGTTCCTTCTAACCGAAGCGAAGGTAGCGCCTGTAAAAAGAAAGCTGTTAACTGTGTGTGTGTGTGGTAAGAAATCATACAAAAAAACACCCATAAACTTAGGACAAGCATGGTGGTTGAACTATGACACAGCATCTTTACTCTGCACATTTCAGCGGTGTGTGTGTGTGTGTGTGTGTGTGTGTGTGTGCGTGTTACCCCCAGAATGAAGCACCTAGTCGCTGAGTTTAAAGTCTGCTGTTGCTTGAGCTACACTATGTGACTGTTAATTAATACATGTCATACATTCAGGTAATAATACCGGTAGTTTGCTACATTGTATACTAGGATGTTAAGTTAGATTCAGTTAGATTGTAACTACATGGATAAATATCGCCTCGATGTTATTAACAACACAGGTTAGCTGGTTAGCAAGCGGGCTAAAATAGCATTACATTGGTCAGCTGTTCAGATCACGTTTTCAAGGGGGTTAGCTTGTGATGTTTGATCGGGGATTTTTTTTCTCGGTAACCATTATATTTATAACAGGCTAGTTTTAAGTATGGTTATATCTAGCTACCTCCATCACCAAGTCACCTGTTGAATATAGATGATCAGGCAGCATCAGTCCTCCCAACAGGAGTCCTGCCCTGTTGGGCGTTGTCCTGTAGCCACGATAACTTTTACCAACTTGGTTACATGGAGGACAAGAGGCAACTGGTGCTTTCAAGACAACTAGGAACTAGTAATCTTCAGCTCGTAAAGACTGAGCTCTAGAAAGATAGATTTTTTCTTCTCCAGAGTTCCCAGTTGTTTTGAAAGCAGTATAGGACTTGTGATTGTGACCTTTTCTTTTTACTTGTGTGTGTGTGTGTGTGTGTGTGTGTGTGTGTGTGTGAAGGGGACACACTCTTTTCACGCCACATCGATACAAACTGATCGTAGCATAATGTAAGAAAGGATTTTTGCTAACCCCAACCCTTTTCCTAACCTTTAACAGTCTCCTAACCTGCTACATTACAGTAGCGGTGGTGTGGGGGTGAAATCACTGGGGAAGTCAAGCCAGGAAAAAAATAGTATGTGTTGTTTGCTCTGTGGTAACCTGTTAGTTCATATGCCTTGCCACTGTAATATATTGGTCTAAGGACAAACCAATAAGACACAGTGGCAGAGTAAATTCAACTACACCTGTGTTTCATCACAAAAGCGGAGAGCAACGTCTTTCCGGTAAAGTCCACGAAGCATATGGCATGTAAAAAAGAGTTACAAGAGGTGTATTTTTTAAATGTTTAAAAATAATAAAAATCTACTTGTACTGCTGCATCAGTTACTTGATGTGGAATAGAGTTCCATGTAGTCATGGCTCTATGTAGTACTGTGGAATAGAGTTCCATGTAGTCATGTCTCTATGTAGTACTGTGGAATAGAGTTCCATGTAGTCATGTCTCTATGTAGTACTGTGGAATAGAGGTCCATGTAGTCATGTCTCTATGTAGTGCTGTGGAATAGAGTTCCATGTAGTCATGTCTCTATGTAGTACTGTGGAATAGAGTTCCATGTAGTCATGGCTCTATGTAGTACTGTGGAATAGAGTTCCATGTAGTCATGGCTCTATGTAGTACTGTGGAATAGAGGTCCATGTAGTCATGTCTCTATGTAGTACTGTGGAATAGAGTTCCATGTAGTCATGTCTCTGTAGTACTGTGGAATAGAGTTCCATGTAGTCATGTCTCTATGTAGTACTGTGGAATAGAGTTCCATGTAGTCATGGCTCTATGTAGTACTGTGGAATAGAGTTCCATGTAGTCATGTCTCTATGTAGTACTGTGGAATAGAGTTCCATGTAGTCATGTCTCTATGTAGTACTGTGGAATAGAGTTCCATGTAGTCATGTCTCTATGTAGTACTGTGGAATAGAGTTCCATGTAGTCATGGCTCTATGTAGTACTGTGGAATAGAGGTCCATGTAGTCATGTCTCTATGTAGTACTGTGGAATAGAGTTCCATGTAGTCATGTCTCTGTAGTACTGTGGAATAGAGTTCCATGTAGTCATGTCTCTATGTAGTACTGTGGAATAGAGTTCCATGTAGTCATGGCTCTATGTAGTACTGTGGAATAGAGTTCCATGTAGTCATGGCTCTATGTAGTACTGTGGAATAGAGTTCCATGTAGTCATGGCTCTATGTAGTACTGTGGAATAGAGTTCCATGTAGTCATGGCTCTATGTAGTACTGTGGAATAGAGTTCCATGTAGTCATGGCTCTATGTAGTACTGTGGAATAGAGTTCCATGCAGTCATGGCTCTATGTAGTACTGTGGAATAGAGTTCCATGTAGTCATGTCTCTATGTAGTACTGTGGAATAGAGTTCCATGTAGTCATGTCTCTATGTAGTACTGTGGAATAGAGTTCCATGTAGTCATGGCTCTATGTAGTACTGTGGAATAGAGTTCCATGTAGTCATGTCTCTATGTAGTACTGTGGAATAGAGTTCCATGTAGTCATGTCTCTATGTAGTACTGTGGAATAGAGTTCCATGTAGTCATGTCTCTATGTAGTACTGTGGAATAGAGTTCCATGTAGTCATGTCTCTATGTAGTACTGTGGAATAGAGTTCCATGTAGTCATGGCTCTATGTAGTACTGTGGAATAGAGTTCCATGTAGTCATGTCTCTATGTAGTACTGTGGAATAGAGTTCCATGTAGTCATGTCTCTATGTAGTACTGTGGAATAGAGTTCCATGTAGTCATGGCTCTATGTAGTACTGTGGAATAGAGTTCCATGTAGTCATGGCTCTATGTAGTACTGTGGAATAGAGTTCCATGTAGTCATGGCTCTATGTAGTACTGTGGAATAGAGGTCCATGTAGTCATGTCTCTATGTAGTACTGTGGAATAGAGTTCCATGTAGTCATGTCTCTGTAGTACTGTGGAATAGAGTTCCATGTAGTCATGTCTCTATGTAGTACTGTGGAATAGAGTTCCATGTAGTCATGGCTCTATGTAGTACTGTGGAATAGAGTTCCATGTAGTCATGGCTCTATGTAGTACTGTGGAATAGAGTTCCATGTAGTCATGTCTCTATGTAGTACTGTGGAATAGAGTTCCATGTAGTCATGGCTCTATGTAGTACTGTGGAATAGAGTTCCATGTAGTCATGTCTCTATGTAGTACTGTGGAATAGAGTTCCATGTAGTCATGTCTCTATGTAGTACTGTGGAATAGAGTTCCATGTAGTCATGGCTCTATGTAGTACTGTGGAATAGAGTTCCATGTAGTCATGGCTCTATGTAGTACTGTGGAATAGAGTTCTATGTAGTCATGTCTCTATGTAGTACTGTGGAATAGAGTTCCATGTAGTCATGTCTCTATGTAGTACTGTGGAATAGAGTTCCATGTAGTCATGGCTCTATGTAGTACTGTGGAATAGAGTTCCATGTAGTCATGGCTCTATGTAGTACTGTGGAATAGAGTTCCATGTAGTCATGTCTCTATGTAGTACTGTGGAATAGAGTTCCATGTAGTCATGGCTCTATGTAGTACTGTGGAATAGAGTTCCATGTAGTCATGTCTCTATGTAGTACTGTGGAATAGAGTTCCATGTAGTCATGGCTCTATGTAGTACTGTGGAATAGAGTTCCATGTAGTCATGGCTCTATGTAGTACTGTGGAATATAGTTCCATGTAGTCATGGCTCTATGAGGTACTGTGGAATAGAGTTCCATGTAGTCATGGCTCTATGTAGTACTGTGGAATAGAGTTCCATGTAGTCATGTCTCTATGTAGTACTGTGGAATAGAGGTCCATGTAGTCATGTCTCTATGTAGTACTGTGGAATAGAGTTTCATGTAATCATGTCTCTATGTAGTACTGTGGAATAGAGGTCCATGTAGTCATGTCTCTATGTAGTACTGTGGAATAGAGTTCCATGTAGTCATGGCTCTATGTAGTACTGTGGAATAGAGGTCCATGTAGTCATGTCTCTATGTAGTACTGTGGAATAGAGTTCCATGTAGTCATGTCTCTGTAGTACTGTGGAATATAGTTCCATGTAGTCATGTCTCTATGTAGTACTGTGGAATAGAGTTCCATGTAGTCATGGCTCTATGTAGTACTGTGGAATAGAGTTCCATGTAGTCATGTCTCTATGTAGTACTGTGGAATAGAGGTCCATGTAGTCATGTCTCTATGTAGTACTGTGGAATAGAGTTCCATGTAATCATGTCTCTATGTAGTACTGTGGAATAGAGGTCCATGTAGTCATGTCTCTATGTAGTACTGTGGAATAGAGTTCCATGTAGTCATGGCTCTATGTAGTACTGTGGAATAGAGGTCCATGTAGTCATGGCTCTATGTAGTACTGTGGAATAGAGTTCCATGTAGTCATGTCTCTGTAGTACTGTGGAATAGAGTTCCATGTAGTCATGTCTCTATGTAGTACTGTGGAATAGAGTTCCATGTAGTCATGGCTCTATGTAGTACTGTGGAATAGAGTTCCATGTAGTCATGGCTCTATGTAGTACTGTGGAATAGAGTTCCATGTAGTCATGTCTCTATGTAGTACTGTGGAATAGAGTTCCATGTAGTCATGTCTCTATGTAGTACTGTGGAATCGAGTTCCATGTAGTCATGTCTCTATGTAGTACTGTGGAATAGAGTTCCATGTAGTCATGTCTCTATGTAGTACTGTGGAATAGAGTTCCATGTAGTCATGTCTCTATGTAGTACTGTGGAATAGAGTTCCATGTAGTCATGGCTCTATGTAGTACTGTGGAATAGAGTTCCATGTAGTCATGTCTCTATGTAGTACTGTGGAATAGAGTTCCATGTAGTCATGTCTCTATGTAGTACTGTGGAATAGAGTTCCATGTAGTCATGGCTCTATGTAGTACTGTGGAATAGAGTTCCATGTAGTCATGGCTCTATGTAGTACTGTGGAATAGAGTTCCATGTAGTCATGTCTCTATGTAGTACTGTGGAATAGAGTTCCATGTAGTCATGGCTCTATGTAGTACTGTGGAATAGGGTTCCATGTAGTCATGTCTCTATGTAGTACTGTGGAATAGAGTTCCATGTAGTCATGGCTCTATGTAGTACTGTGGAATAGAGTTCCATGTAGTCATGTCTCTATGTAGTACTGTGGAATAGAGTTCCATGTAGTCATGGCTCTATGTAGTACTGTGGAATAGAGTTCCATGTAGTCATGGCTCTATGTAGTACTGTGGAATAGAGTTCCATGTAGTCATGTCTCTATGTAGTACTGTGGAATAGAGTTCCATGTAGTCATGTCTCTATGTAGTACTGTGGAATCGAGTTCCATGTAGTCATGTCTCTATGTAGTACTGTGGAATAGAGTTCCATGTAGTCATGTCTCTATGTAGTACTGTGGAATAGAGTTCCATGTAGTCATGTCTCTATGTAGTACTGTGGAATAGAGTTCCATGTAGTCATGGCTCTATGTAGTACTGTGGAATAGAGTTCCATGTAGTCATGTCTCTATGTAGTACTGTGGAATAGAGTTCCATGTAGTCATGTCTCTATGTAGTACTGTGGAATAGAGTTCCATGTAGTCATGGCTCTATGTAGTACTGTGGAATAGAGTTCCATGTAGTCATGGCTCTATGTAGTACTGTGGAATAGAGTTCCATGTAGTCATGTCTCTATGTAGTACTGTGGAATAGAGTTCCATGTAGTCATGGCTCTATGTAGTACTGTGGAATAGGGTTCCATGTAGTCATGTCTCTATGTAGTACTGTGGAATAGAGTTCCATGTAGTCATGGCTCTATGTAGTACTGTGGAATAGAGTTCCATGTAGTCATGGCTCTATGTAGTACTGTGGAATATAGTTCCATGTAGTCATGGCTCTATGAGGTACTGTGGAATAGAGTTCCATGTAGTCATGGCTCTATGTAGTACTGTGGAATAGAGTTCCATGTAGTCATGTCTCTATGTAGTACTGTGGAATAGAGGTCCATGTAGTCATGTCTCTATGTAGTACTGTGGAATAGAGTTTCATGTAATCATGTCTCTATGTAGTACTGTGGAATAGAGGTCCATGTAGTCATGTCTCTATGTAGTACTGTGGAATAGAGTTCCATGTAGTCATGGCTCTATGTAGTACTGTGGAATAGAGGTCCATGTAGTCATGTCTCTATGTAGTACTGTGGAATAGAGTTCCATGTAGTCATGTCTCTGTAGTACTGTGGAATAGAGTTCCATGTAGTCATGTCTCTATGTAGTACTGTGGAATAGAGTCCCATGTAGTCATGGCTCTATGTAGTACTGTGGAATAGAGTTCCATGTAGTCATGGCTCTATGTAGTACTGTGGAATAGAGTTCCATGTAGTCATGTCTCTATGTAGTACTGTGGAATAGAGTTCCATGTAGTCATGGCTCTATGTAGTACTGTGGAATAGAGTTCCATGTAGTCATGTCTCTATGTAGTACTGTGGAATAGAGTTCCATGTAGTCATGTCTCTATGTAGTACTGTGGAATAGAGTTCCATGTAGTCATGTCTCTATGTAGTACTGTGGAATAGAGTTCCATGTAGTCATGGCTCTATGTAGTACTGTGGAATAGAGTTCCATGTAGTCATGGCTCTATGTAGTACTGTGGAATAGAGTTCCATGTAGTCATGGCTCTATGTAGTACTGTGGAATAGAGTTCCATGTAGTCATGGCTCTATGTAGTACTGTGGAATAGAGTTCCATGTAGTCATGTCTCTATGTAGTACTGTGGAATAGAGTTCCATGTAGTCATGTCTCTATGTAGTACTGTGGAATAGAGTTCCATGTAGTCATGGCTCTATGAGGTACTGTGGAATAGAGTTCCATGTAGTCATGTCTCTATGTAGTACTGTGGAATATAGTTCCATGTAGTCATGTCTCTATGTAGTACTGTGGAATAGAGTTCCATGTAGTCATGTCTCTATGTAGTACTGTAGAATAGAGTTCCATGTTGTCATGGCTCTATGTAGTACTGTGGAATAGAGTTCCATGTAGTCATGGCTCTATGAGGTACTGTAGAATAGAGTTCCATGTAGTCATGGCTCTATGAGGTACTGTGGAATAGAGTTCCATGTAGTCATGTCTCTATGTAGTACTGTGGAATAGAGTTCCATGTAGTCATGTCTCTATGTAGTACTGTGGAATAGAGTTCCATGTAGTCATGTCTCTATGTAGTACTGTGGAATAGAGTTCCATGTAGTCATGTCTCTATGTAGTACTGTGGAATAGAGTTCCATGTAGTCATGGCTCTATGTAGTACTGTGGAATAGAGTTCCATGTAGTCATGGCTCTATGTAGTACTGTAGAATAGAGTTCCATGTAGTCATGGCTCTATGAGGTACTGTGGAATAGAGTTCCATGTAGTCATGTCTCTATGTAGTACTGTGGAATAGAGTTCCATGTAGTCATGTCTCTATGTAGTACTGTGGAATAGAGTTCCATGTAGTCATGTCTCTATGTAGTACTGTGGAATAGAGTTCCATGTAGTCATGTCTCTATGTAGTACTGTGGAATAGAGTTCCATGTAGTCATGTCTCTATGTAGTACTGTGGAATAGAGTTCCATGTAGTCATGGCTCTATATAGTACTGTGGAATAGAGTTCCATGTAGTCATGTCTCTATGTAGTACTGTGGAATAGAGTTCCATGTAGTCATGTCTCTATGTAGTACTGTGGAATAGAGTTCCATGTAGTCATGGCTCTATGTAGTACTGTGGAATAGAGTTCCATGTAGTCATGGCTCTATGTAGTACTGTGGAATAGAGTTCCATGTAGTCATGGTTACATGTAGTACTGTGGAATAGAGTTCCATGTAGTCATGGCTCTATGTAGTACTGTGGAATAGAGTTCCATGTAGTCATGTCTCTATGTAGTACTGTGGAATAGAGTTCCATGTAGTCATGGTTACATGTAGTACTGTGGAATAGAGTTCCATGTAGTCATGTCTCTATGTAGTACTGTGGAATAGAGTTCCATGTAGTCATGGCTCTATGTAGTACTGTGGAATAGAGTTCCATGTAGTCATGGCTCTATGTAGTACTGTAGAATAGAGTTCCATGTAGTCATGGCTCTATGTAGTACTGTGGAATAGAGTTCCATATAGTCATGTCTCTATGTAGTACTGTGGAATAGAGTTCCATGTAGTCATGTCTCTATGTAGTACTGTGGAATAGAGTTCCATGTAGTCATGTCTCTATGTAGTACTGTGGAATAGAGTTCCATGTAGTCATGTCTCTATGTAGTACTGTGGAATAGAGTTCCATGTAGTCATGTCTCTATGTAGTACTGTGGAATAGAGTTCCATGTAGTCATGGCTCTATGAGGTACTGTGGAATAGAGTTCCATGTAGTCATGTCTCTATGTAGTACTGTGGAATAGAGTTCCATGTAGTCATGGCTCTATGAGGTACTGTGGAATAGAGTTCCATGTAGTCATGTCTCTATGTAGTACTGTGGAATAGAGTTCCATGTAGTCATGTCTCTATGTAGTACTGTGGAATAGAGTTCCATGTAGTCATGTCTCTATGTAGTACTGTGGAATAGAGTTCCATGTAGTCATGGCTCTATGTAGTACTGTGGAATAGAGTTCCATGTAGTCATGTCTCTATGTAGTACTGTGGAATAGAGTTCCATGTAGTCATGGCTCTATGTAGTACTGTGGAATAGAGTTCCATGTAGTCATGTCTCTATGTAGTACTGTAGAATAGAGTTCCATGTAGTCATGGCTCTATGTAGTACTGTGGAATAGAGTTCCATGTAGTCATGGCTCTATGTAGTACTGTGGAATAGAGTTCCATGTAGTCATGGCTCTATGTAGTACTGTGGAATAGAGTTCCATATAGTCATGGCTCTATGTAGTACTGTGGAATAGAGTTCCATGTAGTCATGGCTCTATGTAGTACTGTGGAATAGAGTTCCATGTAGTCATGTCTCTATGTAGTACTGTAGAATAGAGTTCCATGTAGTCATGGCTCTATGTAGTACTGTGGAATAGAGTTCCATGTAGTCATGGCTCTATGTAGTACTGTGGAATAGAGTTCCATGTAGTCATGGCTCTATGTAGTACTGTGGAATAGAGTTCCATATAGTCATGGCTCTATGTAGTACTGTGGAATAGAGTTCCATGTAGTCATGTCTCTATGAGGTACTGTGGAATAGAGTTCCATGTAGTCATGGCTCTATGTAGTACTGTGGAATAGAGTTCCATGTAGTCATGGCTCTATGTAGTACTGTGGAATAGAGTTCCATGTAGTCATGGTTACATGTAGTACTGTGGAATAGAGTTCCATGTAGTCATGTCTCTATGTAGTACTGTGGAATAGAGTTCCATGTAGTCATGTCTCTATGTAGTACTGTGGAATAGAGTTCCATGTAGTCATGGTTACATGTAGTACTGTGGAATAGAGTTCCATGTAGTCATGTCTCTATGTAGTACTGTGGAATAGAGTTCCATGTAGTCATGTCTCTATGTAGTACTGTGGAATAGAGTTCCATGTAGTCATGGTTACATGTAGTACTGTGGAATAGAGTTCCATGTAGTCATGTCTCTATGTAGTACTGTGGAATAGAGTTCCATGTAGTCATGGTTACATGTAGTACTGTGGAATAGAGTTCCATGTAGTCATGGTTACATGTAGTACTGTGCGCCTCCCATAGTCTGTTCTGGGGAGCATCAGACTAACAGCGTTTACAAATAGGCTGCTTTTTTTCATTACATTGTCATCTCAGTATGACTAAGTATGTGTGTCCTCTGGCTGGGCAACACATTCAGAGACTTGTCGTAAAGCCACTTCTGCGTTGTCTTGGCTGTGTGCTTAGGGTCGCTCTCCTGTTGGAAGGTGAACCTTCACCCCAGTCTGAGCTCCTGAGCACTCTGGAGCAGGTTTCCATCAAGGATCTCTTAGTACTTTGCTCCACTCATCTTTCCCTTGATCCTGACTAGGCTCACAGTCCCTGCCGCCGAAAAACATCCCCACAGCATGATGCTGCCACCACCATGCTTCACAGTAGGGATGGTGCCAGGTTTCCTCCAGACGTGACACTTGGCATTCAGGCCAAAGAGTTCAATCTTGGTTTCATCAGACCAGAGAATCTTGTTTCTCATGGTCTGAGAGTCATTTAGGTGCTTGTTGGCAAACTCCAAGAGGGCTGTCATGTGCCTTTTACTGAGAAGTGGCTTCTGTCTGGCCACTACCATAAAGGCCTGATTGGTGGAGTGCTGCAGAGATGGTTGTCCTTCCGGAAGGTTCTCCCATGTCCACAGAGAAACTCTGGACCTCTATCAGAGTGACCATCAGGTTCTTGGTCACCTCCCTGACCAAGGCCCATCTCCCCTGATTGTTCAGTTTGGCCGGGCGGCCAGCTCTAGGAAGAGTCTTGGTGCTTCCAAACTTCTTCCATTTAAGAATGAGGCCACTGTGTTCTTGGGGACCTTCAATGCTGAAAAAAAAATGTGGTACCCTTCCCAGATCTGTGCCTCGACACAATCCTGTCTCGGAGCTCTACGGACAATTCCTTTGACCTCATGGCTTGTTTTTTTCTCTGACATGCACTGTCAACTGTGGGACCTTTATATAGACAGCTGTGTGTCTTTCCAAATCATGTCCAATCAATTGAATTTACCACAGGTGGACTCCAATCAAGTTGTAGAAACATCTCAAGGATGATCAATGGAAACAGGATGCACCTGAGCTCAATTTCATAGAGTCTCATAGCGAAGAGTCTGAATTCCTGTTTTCGCTTTGCCATTATGGCGTATTGTGATGTCATTATGGGGTATTGTGATGTCATTATGGGGCATTGTGATGTCATTATGGGGTATTGTGATGTCATTATGGCGTATTGTGTGTCGATTGATGAGGGGGGAAAAAAATAAAATTATTTAATACATTTTAGAATGAAGCTGCATCGTAACTAAATGTTGAAACAGTCAAGGAGGCTGAATACATCCAAATGCACTGTATATATGCTGAACAAAAATAACGACAAAAACAGAAATATAAACGCAACATGCAACAATTTCTAATATTTCACTGAGTTACAGTTCATATAAGGAAATTAGTCATTTGAAATAAAATCATTAGGCCCTAATCTATGCATTTCAGATGATTGGGCTGGAGCGCAGCTATGGGTGGGCCTGGGAGGGCATAGGCTCACCCACTTGGGAGTCAGGCCCACCCACTGGGGAGCCAGGCCCAGCCACTGGGGAGCCAGGCCCACCCACTTGGGAGTCAGGCCCACCCACTGGGGAGCCAGGCCCAGCCACTGGGGAGCCAGGCCCACCCACTGGGGAGCCAGGCCCAGCCACTGGGGAGCCAGGCCCACCCACTGGGGAGCCAGGCCCAGCCACTGGGGAGCCAGGCCCACCCACTGGGGAGCCAGGCCCACCCACTGGGGAGCCAGGCCCAGCCACTGGGGAGCCAGGCCCACCCACTGGGGAGCCAGGCCCAGCCACTGGGGAGTCAGGCCCAGCCAATCAGAATGAGTTTTTCTCCACAAAAGGGCTTTATTTCAGACAGAAATACTCCCCTTTCATCAGCTGTCCAGGTGACTGGTCTAAGATGATCCCGCAGGTGAAGAAGCCGGATGTGGAGGTCCTGGGTTGGCATGGTTACACATGGTCTACAGTTGTGAGCCCAGTTGGACGCACTGACAAATTCTCTAAAACAACGTTGGAAGTGGCTTATGGTAGAGAAATTAACATTAAATTGTCTGGCAACAGCTCTGGTGGACATTCCTGCAGTCAGCATGCCAATTGCAACGCTCCCTCAACTTGAGACATCTGTGGCATTGTGTTGTGACATTTTTTTATGTCACAACACAATTTTTTTAGAGAAGCCTTTTATTGTCCCCAGCACAAGGAGCACCTGTGTAATGACCATGCTGTTTAATCAGCTTCTTGATATGTCACACCTGTCAGGCGGATGGATCTAAATCTATGCAAGGCCTAATAGACATTGCTAGGCGCTATAGACGTGATTGGTTGTCCATGAACATCTATTTTAGGTCATTTTGTGAGGCTAAATTCCCTTGTGTAGTCTACATTTATTTAAAACTCTTTTGTATCAATATGAATTAGCATATTTCTTTTATTTAGCCGTAATCGGTAGATTCAAATCTGAGGAGTTGAATGGTTTATTTTAGTGTATCCTCTCATTATTTTGTGCTGACTGAGTGAGTCTCCTCCACGTCAACAGTGGGAGATTTAATTCCCTTTGTGATTACTGTACTATCCACTGGAGAGGAACGAACACGCACGCACACACACACGCACGCACGCACGCACGCACGCACACACACACACACACACACACACACACACACACACACACACACACACACACACACACACACACACACACTATGAAGGTAGAAGGAAAAGAGTTGAAGTGTGGAGTTGACTCTAGGAGACGTCAAGTTGCTTCACTTCGCTGGATGAGGTCGACTGTTATGAAAAGGAAAAGACTCACTGCATTCCAACCCAGAGTGGTCAGACGTTCTCGCTTTCTCCCTCTCTCACTCTCTCTGTCATGCTCTCTCTCTCGCTTTCTCTCTCTCTCGCTCTCTCTGTCATGCTCTCTCTCTCTCTCTCTCGCTTTCTTTCTCCTTCTCTCGCTCTCTCTGTCATGCTCTCTCTCTCTCTCTCTGTCATGCTCTCTCTCTCGCTCTCTCTGTCATGCTCTCTCTCTCTCACTCTCCCTGTCATGCTCTCTCTCTCTCTCTCTCTCTCTCTCTCTCACTCTCCCTGTCATGCTCTCTCTCTCTCTCTCTCTCTCTCAATTCAATTCTCTCTCTCTCTCTGTCATGCTCTCTCTGTCTCTATCTTTCAATTCAATTCAAGGGCTTTAATGGCATGGGAAACATGTGTTAACATTGCCAAAGCAAGTGAGGTAGACAACATACAAAGTGAATATATAAAGTGAAAAACAACCAAAATTAACAGTAAACATTACACATACAGAAGTTTCTAAACAGTAAAGACATTACAAATGTCATATTATATATACAGTGTTTTAACAATGTACAAATGGTAAAGGACACAAGATAAAATAAATAAGCTTAAATATGGGTTGTATTTACAATGGTGTTTGTTCTTCACTGGTTGCCCTTTTCTCGTGGCAACAGGTCACAATTCTTGCTGCTGTGATGGCACACTGTGGAATTTCACCCAGTAGATATGGGAGTTTTTCAAAATTGGATTTGTTTTCGAATTCTTTGTGGATCTGTGTAATCTGAGGGAAATATGTCTCTCTAATATGGTCATACATTGGGCAGGAGGTTAGGAAGTGCAGCTCAGTTTCCACCTCATTTTGTGGGCAGTGGGCACATAGCCTGTCTTCTCTTGAGAGCCATGTCTGCCTACGGCGGCCTTTCTCAATAGCAAGGCTATGCTCACTGAGTCTGTACATAGTCAAGGCTTTCCTTAATTTTGGGTCAGTCACAGTGGTCAGGTATTCTGCCGCTGTGTACTCTCTGTGTAGGACCAAATAGCATTCTAGTTTGCTCTGTTTTTTTGTTAATTCTTTCCAATGTGTTAAGTAGTTATCTTTTTGTTTTCTCATGATTTGGTTGGGTCTAATTGTGCTGCTGTCCTGGGGCTCTGTAGTGTGTGTTTGTGTTTGTGAACAGAGCCCCAGGACCAGCTTGCTTAGGGGACTCTTCTCCAGGTTCATCTCTCTGTAGGTGATGGCTTTGTTATGGAAGGTTTGTAAATCGCTTCCTTTTAGGTGGTTGTAGAATTTAACAGCTCTTTTCTGGATTTCGATAATTAGTGGGTATCGGCCTAATTCTGCTCTGCATGCATTATTTGGTGTTCTACGTTGTACACGGAGGATATTTTTGCAGAATTCTGCGTGCAGAGTCTCAATTTGGTGTTTGTCCCATTTTGTGAGGTCTTGGTTGGTGAGCGGACCCCAGACCTCACAACCATAAAGGGCAATGGGCTCTATGACTAATTCAAGTATTTTTATCCAAATCCTAATTGGTATGTTGAAATTTATGTTTCTTTTGATGGCATAGAATGCCCTTCTTGCCTTGTCTCTCAGATCGTTCACAGCTTTGTGGAAGTTACCTGTGGTGCTGATGTTTAGGCCAAGGTATGTATAGTTTTTTGTGTGCTCTAGGGCAACAGTGTCTAGATGGAATTTGTATTTGTGGTCCTGGTGACTGGACCTTTTTTGGAACACCATTATTTTGGTCTTACTGAGATTTACTGTCAGGGCCCAGGTCTGACAGAATCTGTGCGTAAGATCTAAGTGCTGCTGTAGGCCCTCCTTGGTTGGTGACAGAAGCACCAGATCATCAGCAAACAGCAGACATTTGACTTCGGATTCTAGCAGGGGGAGGCCGGGTGCTGCAGACTTTTCTAGTGCCCGCGCCAATTCGTTGATATATATGTTGAAGAGGGTGGGGCTTAAGCTGCATCCCTGTCTAACCCCACGACCCTGTGTGAAGAAATGTGTGTGTCTCTCTCTCTCTCTCTCTCTCTCTCTCTCTCTCTCTCTCTCTCTCTGTCATGCTCTCTCTCTCTCACTCTGTCATGCTCTCTCTCTCTCACTCTGTCATGCTCTCTCTCTCTCACTCTGTCATGCTCTCTCTCCCTCTCGCTCTCTCTCTCTCTCGCCCCCCCCCCCCCTGCTGTCCTTTCTACTACTGTCTTGAACAGACATCATTCTATTACTTCTCAACAGGAAGAGAGAGGGGAGTACAACATTTAATCTTCACCACAGGGCGTAGGGCTGCTGCAGCAGCATCCCCTGAGAAGTCAGAATATAAACTTTACTGGGCCTTTACTGGGCCTTTAATGGGCATTTACTAGGCCTTTACTGGGCCTTTACTGGGCCTTTACTGGGCCTTTACTAGGCCTTTTCTGGGCCTTTACTGGGCCTTTACTGGGCCTTTACTAGTCCTTTACTGGTTCTTTACTGGGCCTTTACTAGGCCTTTACTAGGCCTTTACTGGGCCTTTACTGGGCCTTTACTAGGCCTTTACTAGGCCTTTACTGGGCCTTTACTAGTCCTTTACTGGTTCTTTACTGGGCCTTTACTAGGCCTTTACTTACTGGGCCTTTACTTGGCCTTTACTTACTGGGTCTTTACTGGGCCTTTACTAACTTGGCCTTTACTTACTGGGTCTTTACTGGGCCTTTACTTACTGGGCCTTTACTTACTGGGCCTTTACTTACTGGGCCTTTACTGGGCCTTTATTGGGCCTTCACTGGTCCTTTTTTGGGACTTTACTGGGCCTTTACTTACTGGGCCTTTACTGGGCCTTTACTTACTGGGTCTTTACTGGGTCTTTACTTACTGGGCCTTTACTGGGCCTTAATTACTGGGCCTTTACTTACTGGGCCTTTACTGGGCCTTTATTGGGCCTTTACTGGGCCTTTACTTACTGGGCCTTTACTGGGTCTTTACTTACTGGGCCTTTATTGGGCCTTTACTGGGCCTTTACTGGGCCTTTATTGGGCCTTTACTGGACCTTTATTGGGACTTTATTGGGCCTTTACTGGACCTTTACTGGGTCTTTACTTACTGGGCCTTTATTGGGCCTTTACTGGGCCTTTATTGGGCCTTTACTGGACCTTTACTGGGCCTTTATTGGGCCTTTACTGGACCTTTACTGGGCCTTTATTGGGTCTTTACTGGGTCTTTATTGGGCCTTTACTGGACCTTTATTGGGCCTTTACTGGGCCTTTATTGGGCCTTTACTGGACCTTTACTGGACCTTTACTGGGCCTTTATTGGGCCTTTACTGGACCTTTACTGGGTCCTTTATTGGGCCTTTACTGGGCCTTTATTGGGCCTTTACTGGACCTTTACTGGCCCTTTACTGGGCCTTTATTGGGCCTTTACTGGACCTTTACTTACTGGGCCTTTACTTACTGGGCCTTTACTGGGCCTTTATTGGGCCTTTACTGGGCCTTTACTTACTGGGCCTTTACTGGGTCTTTACTGGGCCTTTACTAGGCCTTTACTGGGACTTTACTGGGTCTTTACTAGGCCTTTACTGGGCCTTTACTAGGCCTATTTTCCCACACAACTTGTATCACTTGTATCAACTTGTATCACAGGAAAATTATAGCATGCTAAATGTTTCTGATCAGTGGTTTAGGCTACATTATAGCATGCTAAATATTTCTGATCAGTGATTTAGGCTACATTATAGCATGCTAAATGTGTTTGATCAGTGATTTAGACTACATTATAGCATGCTAAATATTTCTGATCAGTGATTTAGGCTACATTATAGCATGCTAAATGTTTCTGATCAGCGATTTAGGCTACATTATAGTATGCTAAATGTTTCTGATCAGGGATTTAGACTACATTATAGCATGCTAAATGTTTTTGATCAGTGGTTTAGGCTACATTATAGCATGCTAAATGTACTATCAGTGTTATCGGTACTATCGGTACTATCGGTGTTATTGGTGTTATCGGGTACTATCAGTGTTATCGGTACTATCAGTGTCAGCAGAGAGGTGATCTTCCTCATCAACCCAGCCAGGCCTTTCCCCTCCCATGCCGCTGTGGGGGTGTTGGTGGTGGAGGTGCTGCTGGTGCTTTGCGGTTCTTCCCTGACTTGTGCAGCTGCCAGCTTCAAGGCCTCCTGGATACAGCTGTCAGCTTCAAGGCCTCCTGAACACAGCTGTCAGCTTCAAGGCCTCCTGGACACAGCTGTCAGCTTCAAGGCCCCCTGGACACAGCTGTCAGTGTCAACTTTTGTAGCCTCAGGCTCATCTAAAGAGCTTATTTTGAAGCGGGCCGATCAATGAAACAAGCCATGTCTTTGTATCTGTTGTTAAGGTCTTCTCTCATTATCCTTTTCATCTCCTTGGTCAGGGATGGCTCCGTAACCTTTTCATCTCCCTGGTCAGGGATGGCTCCGTAACCTTTTCATCTCCCTGGTCAGGGATGGCTCTGTATCATCTCCCTGGTCAGGGATGGCTCCGTATCATCTCCCTGGTCAGGGATGGCTCCGTATCATCTCCCTGGTCAGGGATGGCTCCGTATCATCTCCCTGGTCAGGGATGTATCCGTATCATCTCCCTGGTCAGGGATGGCTCCGTATCATCTCCCTGGTCAGGGATGGCTCCGTATCATCTCCCTGGTCAGGGATGTATCCGTATCATCTCCCTGGTCAGGGATGTCTCCGTATCATCTCCCTGGTCAGGGATGGCTCCGTATCATCTCCCTGGTCAGGGATGGCTCCGTATCATCTCCTGGTCAGGGATGTCTCCGTATCATCTCCTTGGTCAGGGATGGCTCCGTATCATCTCCCTGGTCAGGGATGGCTCCGTATCCTTTTCATCTCCTTGGTCAGGGATGGCTCCGTATCATCTCCCTGGTCAGGGATGGCTCCGTATCATCTCCCTGGTCAGGGATGTCTCCGTATCATCTCCCTGGTCAGGGATGGCTCCGTATCATCTCCCTGGTCAGGGATGGCTCCGTATCATCTCCTGGTCAGGGATGTCTCCGTATCATCTCCTTGGTCAGGGATGGCTCCGTATCATCTCCCTGGTCAGGGATGGCTCCGTATCCTTTTCATCTCCTTGGTCAGGGATGGCTCCGTATCATCTCCCTGGTCAGGGATGGCTCCGTATCATCTCCCTGGTCAGGGATGGCTCCGTATCATCTCCCTGGTCAGGGATGGCTCCGTATCATCTCCCTGGTCAGGGATGTCTCCGTATCATCTCCTTGGTCAGGGATGGCTCCGTATCATCTCCCTGGTCAGGGATGGCTCCGTATCATCTCCCTGGTCAGGGATGGCTCCGTATCCTTTTCATCTCCTTGGTCAGGGATGGCTCCGTATCCTTTTCATCTCCTTGGTCAGGGATGGCTCCGTATCATCTCCCTGGTCAGGGATGGCTCCGTATCCTTTTCATCTCCTTGGTCAGGGATGGCTCCGTATCATCTCCTTGGTCAGGGATGGCTCCGTATCATCTCCCTGGTCAGGGATGGCTCCGTATCCTTTTCATCTACTTGGTCAGGGATGGCTCCGTAACCTTTTCATCTCCCTGGTCAGGGATGGCTCCGTAACCTTTTAATCTCCCTGGTCAGGGATGGCTCTGTAACCTTTTCATCTCCCTGGTCAGGGATGGCTCCATAACCTTTTCATCTCCCTGGTCAGGGATGGCTCCGTAACCTTTTCATCTCCCTGGTCAGGGATGGCTCCGTAACCTTTTCATCTCCCTGGTCAGGGATGGCTCCGTATCATCTCCCTGGTCAGGGATGGCTCTGTATCATCTCCCTGGTCAGGGATGGCTCTGTATCATCTCCCTGGTCAGGGATGGCTCT
>NC_034195.2:53855282-53875282 GCF_002021735.2 Oncorhynchus kisutch
CTCTGGTCAAAAGTAGTGCACGACATAGGGAATAGGGTGCCATTTGGGACCCTAGTCTCAATCTGCCCCCCCCCCCCCCGTCCTCCCCTTCTGGAAGGTAAGCACTAATGATTAGTTATGGACCTCTTTATAACACGATGGTGTCAGCAACCTTGGGCTATAAATACACTTTTCCATATAGAATAACTGCTGAACTGAACCCAAGCATGCTTTTTATCCCCATCCGCCAATCCTTCTTTACTAAAGGTTGATTTAAAAAAAAAAAAATCTCTATAAGAGGAAGAATCTCCCCTACATATGTAGCCTACGGTAACTCGTCTCTACGGATGTGAATCATATGATGAGTGGATAGGTTGTATATGTTTGAGAAACATGTATTAGGTTATTAGGGTATAAAATAACATGAATAACTCACGTTAACTGCATGTTTTTTAATGTCTGTTTCTCTTGAAAAAAAAAAAAACACAACATCACCCCTGCCCAGACCCACAACATCACCCCTGCCCAGACCCACAACATCAACCCTGCCCAGACCCACAACATCACCCCTGCCCAGACCCACAACATCACCCCTGCCCAGACCCACAACATCACCCCTGCCCAGACCCACAACATCACCCCTGCCCAGACCCACAACATCACCCCTGCCCAGACCCACAACATCACCCCTGCCCAGACCCACAACGTCACCCCTGCCCAGACCCACAACATCACCCTGCCCAGACCCACAACATCACCCCTGCCCAGACCCACAACATCACCCCTGCCCAGACCCACAACATCACCCCTGCCCAGACCCACAACATCACCCCTGCCCAGACCCACAACATCACCCCTGCCCAGACCCACAACATCACCCCTGCCCAGACCCACAACATCACCCCTGCCCAGACCCACAACATCACCCCTGCCCAGACCCACAACATCACCCCTGCCCAGACCCACAACATCACCCCTGCCCAGACCCACAACATCACCCCTGCCCAGACCCACAACATCACCCTGCCCAGACCCACAATATCACCCCTGCCCAGACCCACAACATCACCTCTGCCCAGACCCACCACATCACCCCTGCCCAGACCCACAACATCACCCCTGCCCAGACCCACAACATCACCCCTGCCCAGACCCACAACATCACCCCTGCCCAGACCCACAACATCACCCCTGCCCAGACCCACAACATCACCCCTGCCCAGACCCACAACATCACCCCTGCCCAGACCCACAACATCACCCTGCCCAGACCCACAACATCACCCCTGCCCAGACCCACAACATCACCCCTGCCCAGACCCACAACATCACCCCTGCCCAGACCCACATCACCACCCCTGCCCAGACCCACAACATCACCCCTGCCCAGACCCACAACATCACCCCTGCCCAGACCCACAACATCACCCCTGCCCAGACCCACAACATCACCCCTGCCCAGACCCACAACATCACCCCTGCCCAGACCCACATCACCACCCCTGCCCAGACCCACAACATCACCCCTGCCCAGACCCACAACATCACCCCTGCCCAGACCCACAACATCACCCCTGCCCAGACCCACAACATCACCCTGCCCAGACCCACAACATCACCCCTGCCCAGACCCACAACATCACCCCTGCCCAGACCCACAACATCACCCCTGCCCAGACCCACAACATCACCCCTGCCCAGACCCACATCACCCCTGCCCAGACCCACAACATCACCCTGCCCAGACCCACAACATCACCCCTGCCCAGACCCACAACATCACCCTGCCCAGACCCACAACATCACCCTGCCCAGACCCACAACATCACCCTGCCCAGACCCACAACATCACCCTGCCCAGATCCACAACATCACCCCTGCCCAGACCCACAACATCACCCTGCCCAGACCCACAACATCACCCCTGCCCAGACCCACAACATCACCCCTGCCCAGACCCACAACATCACCCCTGCCCAGACCCACAACATCACCCTGCCCAGACCCACAACATCACCCTGCCCAGACCCACAACATCACCCTGCCCAGACCCACAACATCACCCTGCCCAGACCCACAACATCACCCTGCCCAGACCCACAACATCACCCTGCCCAGACCCACAACAGTGTTGGTCCCCTGTTTCATGAGCAGAAATGTTCCATACGCACACAAAAAAGTATGTTACTCTAATTGTGTTTACATCCCTGTTACTGATCATTTCTCCTTTGCCAAGATAATCCATCTACCTGACAGGTGTGGCATATCAAGAAACTGATTAAACAGCATGATCATTACACAGGTGCACCTTGTGATGGGGACAATAAAAGGCTAGTCTCAAAATGTGCCGTTTGGTCACACAACACAATGCCACAGATGTCTCAAGTTTTTAGGGAGCGTTGCAATTGGCATGATGACTGCAGGAATGTCCACCAGAGCTGTTGCCAGAGAATTTAATGTTAATTTGTCTACCATAAGCCGCTGACAAAAGTCTCCAACATCGTTTTAGAAGATTTGGCAGTACGTCCAACCGGCCTCACAACCACAAACCACATGTAACCACGCCAGTCCAGGACCTCCACCTGTAGGATCGTCTGAAACCAGCCACCCGGACAGCTGATGAAACTGTGGGTTTGTCTGAGACCAGCCACCCAGACAGCTGATGAAACTGTGGGTTTGTCTGAGACCAGCCACCAGGACAGCTGATGAAACTGTGGGATCGTCTGAGACCAGCCACCCAGACAGCTGATGAAACTGTGGGATCGTCTGAGACCAGCCACCAGGACAGCTGATGAAACTGTGGGTTTGTCTGAGACCAGCCACCAGGACAGATGATGAAACTGTGGGTTTGTCTGAGACCAGCCACCAGGACAGCTGATGAAACTGTGGCACAGCCATTGAAGAGAAGTGGGGACAACATTCCACAGGCCACAACCAACAGCCTGATCAACACGATGTGAAGGAGATGTGTCGCGCTGCATGAGGCAAATGGTGGTCACACCAGATACTGACTGGTTTTCTGATCCACGCCCCTACTATTTTTAAAGGTATCTGTGAGGTATCTGTGACCAACAGATGTATATATCTGTATTCCCAGTCATGTGAAATCCACAGATTAATGAATTCAACTGACAGATTTCCTTGTATTAACTATAACTCAGACCCATCCTGTTTTTTATTTATTTAACCAGGCAAGTCATTTAAGAACAAATTCTTATTTACAATGACGGCCTAGGAACAGTGGGTTAACTGCCTGTTCAGGGGCAGAACGACAGATTTCTACCTTGTCAGCTCGGGGGATTCGATCTAGCAACCTTTACGGTTACTGGTCCCAACACTCTAACCACTAGGCTATGTGCCACCCCTCCACTCTAACTACTAGGCTACGTGCCACCCCTCCACTCTAACCACTAGGCTACCTGCCGCCCCACCACTCTAACCACTAGGCTACCTGCCACCCCTCCACTCTAACCACTAGGCTACCTGCCACCCCTCCACTCTAACCACTAGGCTACGTGCTGCCCCCCCACTCTAACCACTATGCTACCTGCCGCCCCTCCACTCTAACCACTAGGCTACGTGCCACCCTTCCACTCTAACCACTAGGCTACGTGCCACCCCTCCACTCTAACCACTAGGCTACGTGCCACCCCTCCACTCTAACCACTAGGCTACGTGCCACCCCTCCACTCTAACCACTAGGCTACCTACCACCCCTCCACTCTAACCACTAGGCTACCTGCCGCCCCACCACTCTAACCACTAGGCTACCTGCCACCCCTCCACTCTAACCACTAGGCTACGTGCCGCCCCTCCACTCTAACCACTAGGCTACCTGCCGCCCCTCCACTCTAACCACTATGCTACCTGCCACCCCTCCACTCTAACCACTAGGCTACGTGCCACCCCTCCACTCTAACCACTAGGCTACGTGCCACCCCTCCACTCTAACCACTAGGCTACGTGCCACCCCTCCACTCTAACCACTAGGCTACCTGCCACCCCTCCACTCTAACCACTAGGCTACGTGCCACCCCTCCACTCTAACCACTAGGCTACCTGCCACCCCTCCACTCTAACCACTAGGCTACGTGCCACCCCTCCACACTAACCACTAGGCTACGTGCCACCCCTCCACTCTAACAACTAGGCTACCTGCCACCCCTCCACTCTAACCACTAGGCTACCTGCCGCCCCACCACTCTAACTACTAGGCTACCTGCCACCCCTCCACTCTAACCACTAGGCTACGTGCCGCCCCTCCACTCTAACCACTAGGCTACCTGCCGCCCCTCCACTCTAACCACTAGGCTACCTGCCGCCCCTCCACTCTAACCACTATGCTACCTGCCACCCCTCCACTCTAACCACTAGGCTACCTGCCACCCCTCCACTCTAACCACTAGGCTACCTGCCGCCCCACCACTCTAACCACTAGGCTACCTGCCACCCCTCCACTCTAACCACTAGGCTACGTGCCGCCCCTCCACTCTAACCACTAGGCTACCTGCCGCCCCTCCACTCTAACCACTATGCTACCTGCCACCCCTCCACTCTAACCACTAGGCTACGTGCCACCCCTCCACTCTAACCACTAGGCTACGTGCCACCCCTCCACTCTAACCACTAGACTACCTGCCGCCCCTCCACTCTAACCACTATGCTACCTGCCACCCCTCCACTCTAACCACTAGGCTACCTGCCACCCCAAATGTGGCTCATCTGTGTTAGAGGAGAATGCGTAGTAGGTAGTAGCTTGGTCTCAGATCGGTTAGTAATGTATAGCCAACTCCTAGCCATTTGCGCTAAAATGTCCCATGTTGTTCCAGCATGTCCTTGTGTGACATAATATAATATCCCATATGCCTATGCTTGTAATGCAATGCTGCCCACCCAGGATAACATACTGTAATGTCATTATCTGGCCCACATGCAGAGTGGGAGCAGCAGGCAGAGGAAGGTTCCTGTAGTGTGTGAGAACTCTCTAGTCCCACCTCTGGCGCGGTGAGGGTTAAGTCCGATACAGCAGTTTTCACTGCGGTACGGATGGCTGTGCTGTTCGGAGAGAGAGAGAGAAAGAGCAGAGGCAGAGAGAGAGAGCAGAGAGAGAGAGAGAGGGCAGAGAGAAGAGCGAGAGAGAGGGCAGAGAGGAGAGAGAGCAGAGCGAGAGAGAGGGCAGAGCGAGAGAGAGGGCAGAGCGAGAGAGAGGGCAGAGAGGAGAGAGAGCAGAGCGAGAGAGAGGGCAGAGCGAGAGAGAGCAGAGAGGGGAGAGAGAGAGAAGGCAGAGAGCAGAGAGAGGGCAGAGCGAGAGAGAGCAGAGAGGGGAGAGAGAGAGAAGGCAGAGAGCAGAGAGAGGGCAGAGCGAGAGAGAGGGGAGAGAGCAGAGCGAGAGAGAGCAGAGAGAGCAGAGAGAGAGGGCAGAGCGAGAGAGGGCAGTGAGCAGAGCGAGAGAGAGCAGAGAGGGGGGAGAGAGAGAGAGATGCTGTAGTCTGCAGATCCCACACAGAGAGATCTCTGCCAGGCCAGGGGGATTCACCTCCATGCCAGGCGAATGTACAATGGAGAGATACTGAAAGAGAGAGAGATACTAAAAGAGAGAGAGAGATACTGAAAGAGAGAGAGATACTAAAAGAGAGAGAGATACTGAAAGAGAGAGAGAGATACTGAAAGAGAGAGAGAGATACTGAAAGAGAGAGAGATACTGAAAGAGAGAGAGATACTGAAAGAGAGAGAGAGATACTGAAAGAGAGAGAGAGATACTGAAAGAGAGAGAGAGATACTGAAAGAGAGAGAGATACTGAAAGAGAGAGAGAGATACTGAAAGAGAGAGAGAGATACTGAAAGAGAGAGAGAGATACTGAAAGAGAGAGAGATACTGAAAGAGAGAGAGATACTAAAAGAGAGAGAGATACTGAAAGAGAGAGAGATACTGAAAGAGAGAGAGATACTGAAAGAGAGAGAGAGATACTAAAAGAGAGAGAGAGAGATACTAAAAGAGAGAGAGAGATACTGAAAGAGAGAGAGATACTGAAAGAGAGAGAGATACTAAAAGAGAGAGAGAGATACTAAAAGAGAGAGAGAGATACTAAAAGAGAGAGAGATACTGAAAGAGAGAGAGATACTAAAAGAGAGAGATACTAAAAGAGAGAGATACTGAAAGAGAGAGAGATACTAAAAGAGAGAGAGATACTGAGAGAGAGAGAGATACTAAAAGAGAGAGAGAGATACTAAAAGAGAGAGAGATACTAAAAGAGAGAGAGATACTAAAAGAGAGAGAGAGATACTGAAAGAGAGAGAGAGATACTAAAAGAGAGAGAGAGATACTGAAAGAGAGAGAGATACTAAAAGAAAGAGAGATACTAAAAGAAAGAGAGATACTAAAAGAAAGAGAGATGTTGGTAATGTAAATCACTGACTCATATGTAGCATATTAAGAGATGGATTGAGTTGTATAGCTGATTTTCTTATCTCTGATTGCGGGATTTCGTTCCATCACCTGTACATCTACAGTATATGATAGAAAGTATAGATTACCGGTTGTGTGTGAGCCGGAGGAAGGGAGGGGGGTTTGGGATAGGGCAGCGTGAGCTGTTCTCCCTGCTTCTATTGGTTAAGAAGCGTCATGTACTACAATACGGAGGTGGCTGCTGCTGATGTGTGTCTGTCGGAACCTCCTGCTGCTGTGGGATTTATTGAGGAGGAGGAACAGCTGGAGGTACAGCAGAGCAGGAGGTAGGACTGGGATTGGACTGGTGTTTGTCAGGTGTTTTTATTTGAGACGACCGGGATGTACTATTGCTGTAAGTACTGTATTCTGACTAGCTCTCTTTAGCTTAGCCAGTATTTAGCCTAGCCTAGCTTCTCTGCAGCTACACAGATCAGTGTTGCTGGTTTTAGCCTAGCCTAGCTTCTCTGCAGCTACACAGATCAGTGTTGCTGGTTTTAGCCTAGCCTATATACTACCTTCTCTGCAGCTACACAGATCAGTGTTGCAGGTTTTAGCCTAGCTTAGCTTCTCTGCAGCTACACAGATCAGTGTTGCTGGTTTTAGCCTAGCCTAGCTTCTCTGCAGCTACACAGATCAGTGTTGCTGGTTTTAGCCTAGCCTAGCCTCTCTGCAGCTACACAGATCAGTGTTGCTGGTTTTAGCCTAGGCTAGCTTCTCTGCAGCTACACAGATCAGTGTTGCAGGTTTTAGCCTAGCTTCTCTGCAGCTACACAGATCAGTGTTGCTGGCATTAGCCTAGCCTATATACTACCTTCTCTGCAGCTACACAGATCAGTGTTGCAGATTTTAGCCTAGCATAGCTTCTCTGCAGCTACACAGATCAGTGTTGCATGTTTTAGCCTAGCATAGCTTCTCTGCAGCTACACAGATCAGTGTTGCTGGTTTTAGCCTAGCCTAGCCTCTCTGCAGCTACACAGATCAGTGTTGCAGGTTTTAGCCTAGCCTAGCTTCTCTGCAGCTACACAGATCAGTGTTGCTGGCATTAGCCTAGCCTATATACTACCTTCTCTGCAGCTACACAGATCAGTGTTGCAAGTTTTAGCCTAGCTTAGCTTCTCTGCAGCTACACAGATCAGTGTTGCAGGTTTTATCCTAGCTTCTCTGCAGCTACACAGATCAGTGTTGCTGGTTTTAGCCTAGCCTATATACTACCTTCTCTGCAGCTACACAGATCAGTGTTGCAGATTTTAGCCTAGCATAGCTTCTCTGCAGCTACACAGATCAGTGTTGCATGTTTTAGCCTAGCATAGCTTCTCTGCAGCTACACAGATCAGTGTTGCTGGTTTTAGCCTAGCCTAGCCTCTCTGCAGCTACACAGATCAGTGTTGCTGGTTTTAGCCTAGGCTAGCTTCTCTGCAGCTACACAGATCAGTGTTGCAGGTTTTAGCCTAGCATAGCTTCTCTGCAGCTACACAGATCAGTGTTGCTGGTTTTAGCCTAGCATAGCTTCTCTGCAGCTACACAGATCAGTGTAGCTGGTTTTAGCCTAGCCGAACAGTTAGTGCTGCTTCTGTTGGAAAATGATCTGGTTTTAGACAGACTAAATTATCTAGGCTGAGCTACTGAGAATAATTACTAAGCTCTGTAATTACGTTTGACTGGCTGGCTGACTGGATGTCTGGCTGGCTGACTGGATGTCTGGCTGGATGGATGGCTGGCTGACTGGCTGTCTGGCTGGATGTCTGGCTGACTGGATGGCTGGATGTCTGGTTGACTGGCTGGCTGGCTGACTGGATGTCTGGCTGACTGGATGTCTGGCTGTCTTTCTGGCTGACTGTCTGGCTGGCTGTCTGGCTGGCTGGCTGACTGACTGGATGTCTGGCTGGCTGGCTGACTGGATGTCTGGCTGGCTGGATGACTGGCTGGCTGACTTTCTTTCTTTCTCCCTCCCCCTCCTCTCTCTCCCTCCCGCTGGTTCTCCTGAGGGGCGTATTCATTACGCCGATTCTGTTGCAAAACTTTTTCTTAAAACGGAAGCAAATTGACCGAAATAGGGAGGGACCTACTGTAATTTGTCCAATATAAAATCTCGTTTGGATGAATGAGTACACCCCTGTTCGTTCTCGTCACTAATGATGTGTGTTCCGTCTTCCGTCTCTTACTGACAGCATCGCAGCTGCATTGTGTAATTCACATGGGAATTTTACAAATTGTTCTTATCGTTTTAATGGAAAACACAAATACAAAATTGTCCATTTTAAACATGAAGACATTTAAAAAAATGTGTCACATCCCTGGTTCACGAGGAGAAGATGATTTTGAGCATTAGTTTTAAATATTACAATAATTTGTTATTCATTCGTGTATTAGTTATTCATTAGTTATTCATTAGTTAATTTGTTATCTGTTAGTTAATTAGTTATTCATTTGTGTATTAGTTATTCATTAGTGTATTAGTTATTCATTAGTTATTCATTAGTGTATTAGTTATTCATTAGTTATTCATTAGTTAATTTGTTATCCGTTAGTTAATTTGTTATTCGTTAGTTAATTAGTTATTCATAGTTCCCTTGTTTTGTTTTTAGATGTAAGAAATGAATCGGTCCACTTACCCTACTTTATTCTGCATTTCATTTCATATTAGTCTACATGTCAGATGTTATAGGCCTGTCAGTATCCAGATTTCACTTAGTGTTCCATATAACCCATCTCAAGTTCAAAGGTCTCATTTCAGCTCGCTCATTGGAGCTCTCTCATTGGAGCTTTCTCATTTCAGCTCTCTCATTTCAGCTCTCTCATTGGAGCTCTCTCATTGGTGCTTTCTCATTTCAGCTCTCTCATTGGTGCTTTCTCATTTCAGCTCTCTCATTGGAGCTTTCTCATTTCAGCTCTCTCATTGGAGCTTTCTCATTTCAGCGCTCTCATTTCAGCTCTCTCATTTCAGCTCTCTCTACCTGACATGATGACTCCTTGCTGTCCCCAGTCCACCTGGCCATGCTGCTGCTCCAGTTTCAACTTCCACCTGACTGTGCTGCTGCTCCAGTTTCAACTGTTCTGCCTTATTATTATTCGACCATGCTGGTCATTTATGAACATTTGAACATCTTGGCCATGTTCTGTTATAATCTCCACCCGGCACAGCCAGAAGAGGACTGGCCACCCCACATAGCCTGGTTCCTCTCTAGGTTTCTTCCTAGGTATTGGCCTTTCTAGGGAGTTTTTCCTAGCCACCGTGCTTCTACACCTGCATTGCTTGCTGTTTGGGGTTTTAGGCTGGGTTTCTGTACAGCACTTTGAGATATCAGCTGATGTACGAAGGGCTATATAAATAAATTTGATTTGATTTGATTTGAGCTCTCTCATTGGAGCTCTCTCATTGGAGCCCTCTCATTTGTTGCCAAAGGTAACATGCTATAATGTCACATTTATTCTCTCACAATATCACAATCTTTCACAATAAACTAGTCATTCACAATAACACCCAAAGTAGTCATGGTAATAGAGACATTTGAGTCCTTTCAGTGTTTTCAATCGGCATCGTAATAAAAACAGTTTTTAACATGGATTGAGATTGGAGAGGTAGACCAGCAGCTGGAAGGTTGCTGTGTTAAACCCCTGGGCAACACAAAAAAAATGGCAATGGAATTGAATTTGCTGCCGGGAAGGCTACTGGTCATTGATCTTATATACCGTCTCCTGCCACCTGACCCCCCCCCCCCCACACACCGCCACAACTGCTCTCCAGCCAGGGGCTCTGCACAGCTATTGACCCTGTGTCAACTTGTGTGCATTTGTTGGTTGGGGAAAGGGAGAAGACACATTTTCTATTCTAACCAATGAGATTATAAAGTTTAAAATGATTAAGTCCACGATAGTCTAAAATCTCTATAATACTCTATAATGGAATTCTATAGAGGCAGATTGTTGGTTCAAAACCCCTTTTTGTTAAAACCACTAGAAAAGCTTGTATTTTTATTTTGTTGACCAAACGTACACATGACAAGCGAACAACAAACGCCGAGTCTTCATCGTCATGTCAACAGACCAAATAATGAAAGACGAGCGCTGGAGTTTTGAGTTAACGTAAAGTGTGGGATAAATTGTTGAGGTTGGTGGTGGGAATACGACTGTTTATCACGTCTTTAAACCTAGAAGGTTAAAACTTTTATCATTATAAAACATCTTTTAATCGTGGTTTTACATTTCTTTATATGTGCTCTTAAAGTTTTCAACCTAAGAGCAAGTCGTAAAAAAAAAAAAATTGTCAGCGCTGTTGAACACTATTTACTATACAGGGGACTGATTTTTTGACCTGAGGCCTGGTTAAAGTAGTGCACTAGAAGGAGGATGCCATTTGGGATGAGGGCAGTTCTGGTGGTTACATCTGAGACAATGTTCTGAGGAAGAAGGCTGTGGAGGATCAGGATTCCTCTGACGATGTTATGAAGCTCTGGTTTCCACAGTCGTAGCTGGCTGCTACTTTCGTGAGCCTGGCCAAAATAGTCTTGTACACATGTTCAACTGACAGTTTGAATTGTATGATCTCACCTCTCTCTCCCTGTCTCTCTTTCTCTCTCTCTCTCTTTCTCTCTCTCTCTCTCTCTCTCTCTCTCTCTCTCTCTCTCTCTCTCTCTCTCTCTCTCTCTCTCTCTTTCTCTTTCTCTCTTTCTCTCTCTCTTTCTCTCTCTCTTTCTCTCTCTCTTTCTCTCTCCCTCTCTCTGTCTCTCTCTCTCTTTGTCTCTCTCTCTCTGTCTTTCTTTGTCTCTCTCTCTCTCTCTCTGTCTATCTGTCTCTCTTTGTCTCTGACTGTCTCTCTCTCTCTTTGTCTCTCTGTCTCTCTCGCTTGGTCTCTCTCTCTGTCTCTCTCTCTCTCTCTGTCTCTCTGTCTCTCTCTCTCTCTCTGTCTCTCTATCTCTCTCTCTCTCTCTCTCTCTCTCTCTCTCTCTCTCTCTCATGCATACATTGCAAAGAGAGCCCTATATGCCCTTTGTTTTAATTGAATTCCATGTATTAGTGAAGTATTTGCTAAATATATCTCACTAGTGAGATACTGTGCTTTGGTATGCTATGACAACAGCTACTGTAGTTCTGCAGGCAGCATCCAAACGGCACAACTGATTAAAGGCTTCCACGTGCTTGAACCGAACAAGTGTGCTCCCTCAAAAGACCTTCACTTCAAAAACGAGAATAAAACGTCAATAGTACTGTTTGTCCATCTTGAGACGCCGTAGCTGGTATACACTTCCTCAAATTATTCCGAATTAATCTAAGATAACTCAATAAATCTGTCATAAATGTTTACGTTGAATGACAACAAACACTTAATTGAAGAATCCCTACTATTGACCAATCACCTTCGGCTTCTGAACTTCAGCTTGCCTCGAGAAATTTGTATGTGCGCAAACAGCCCAAAAAAACCTTGGAGAAATGACGAAAATGAACGTCCTACAAAATGTCGTCCTACTATGTGCACGAACGGTTCCAGACTGTTTCAGATGGGAAGCATGTGGATGCCTTTAGTCTCTGTCCCATGGCGGTCAAAATGTAATAAGATCCTGCCTTCTTACCCCCTCTAACCACACACAACCACAACACACACACACACACACACACACACACACACACACACAACCACAACACACACACACACACACAACCACAACACACACACACACACACACACACACACAACCACAACACACACACACACAACCAAAATACACACACACGTACACAGGCCTCAACCACAGCAGAGCGCTAATTCTGTTCTGCTAATCACAGTGAAACAGCCCTGTCTCATTGCCTTGTTTCTGATTAGATACATAACACCAGGGGCTTTTAGTTCCTGTCATATTGCTCCTATTGCTTCATGATAACACTGATTATGATTTTTGAATTGGGTAATAACATTGACGAAAATTCCCGATTTAGGCAGAATATTGTAGCGTAAACCTGGTTTTAGGTCATGGATATTGTAGCCTAAACCCGGTTTTAGGTCATGGATATCATGATCATGCTACATTAGAGGTAATATGTAGTAATAAGTAGTTTTTCCTGGGGAATCTGACTCCTCTAAGATATACAGTACCAGTCAGTAGTTTGTACACATCTACTCATTCAAGGATTTTTCTTTATTTTGTTATATTTTCTACATTGTAGAATAATAGTGAAGACATCAAAACTATGAAATAACACATATGGAATCATGTAGTAATAACCCCCCAAAAAGTGTTAAACAAATCAAAATATATTTTATTTTTGAGATTCTTCAAAGTAGCCACCTTTTGCCTTGATGACAGTTTTGTACACTATTGACAGTCTCTCAACCAGCTTCACCTGGAATTCTTTTCCAACAGTATTGAAGAAGTTCCCACATATGCTGAGCACTTGTTGGCTGCTTTTCCTTCACTCTGTGGTCCAACTCATCCCAAACCATCTCAGTTGGGTTGAGGTCGGGTGATTGTGGAGGCTAGGTCATCTGATGCAGCACTCCATCACTCTCCTTCTTGGTCAAATAGCCCTTAATTAAACAGCCTGGAGGTGTGGAGGGTCATTGTGATGTTGAAAAACAAATGATTGTCCCACTAAGTGCAAACCGGATGGCGTATCGCTGCAGAATGCTGTGGTAGCCATGCTGGTTAAGTGTGCCTTGCATTCTAAATAAATCACTGACAGTGTCACCAGCAAAGCACCATCACACCTCCTCCTCCATGCTTCACGGTGGGAACCACACATGCAGAGATCATCCATTCACCTATTCTGGGTCTCACAAAGACATGGCTGTTGGAACCAAAAATCTCAAATTTGGACTCATCAGACCAAAGGACACATTTCCACAAGTCTAATGTCCATTGATCATGTTTCTTGGCCAAAGCAAGTCTCTTCTTATTATTGGTGTCCTTTAGTAGTGGTTTCTTTGCAGCAATTCGACCATGAAGGCCTGATTCACTCAGTCTCCTCTGAACAGTTGATGTTGAGATGTGTCTGTTACTTGAACTCTGTGAAGCATTTATTTGGGCTGCAATGGTCTTACCAAATAGGGCTATCTTCTGCTACCCCCCCCCCTACCTTGTCACAACAAAAATGATTGGCATTAAGAAGGGAAAAAATTCCACAAAATAACTTTTAATAAGGCACACCTGTTAATTGAAATTCATTCCAGGTGACTATCTCATGAAGCTGGTTGAGAGAATACCAAGAGTGTGCAAAGTTGTCATTAAGCCAAAGGGTGGCTATTTGAAGAATATAAAATATAAATGATATATGGATTTGTTTAACACTTTTTTGGTTACTACGTGATTCCATAGTGTTGATGTCTTCACTATTATAATCCACCATATGTCATTCTACAGGACTTGTTTTGCGGTGTGTGTGTGTGTGTGTGTGTGTGTATGTGTGTGTGTGTGTGTGTGTGTGTGTGTGGTGTTTGTGTATGTGTGTGTGTGTGTGTGTGTGTGTGTGTGTGTGTGTGTGTGTGTGTGTGTGTGTGTGTGTGTGTGTGTGGTGTGTGTATGTGTGTGTTTAATGCTTATTGCTAGATAGATAGATACGGTTGATTTTTGGCTTCGTCCATCTTATTGCCAGCTGTTAGCTCCATCTGTGTTGCAGAGGGCTGCACAACTCTCATCTTCCAAGCTGCATGGGTTCTAATCATAGAAACAGAATTACTAGAACAGACAGTCCCATTCAATGTCCATGTTCCTTTATATGGGTTGACTGGCAGCAGTAGTGTGTAGCCGTACCAGTCTAGTTGCTGTGAGCTGAAGGGCTTCGCCTGTTCCTGTAATTCTATTGGAAATCATGATCCAACTGACATGGTCAGCCTGCCAAATGGCACCATATTTCCCCTCTAGTGCACTACTTTTGACCAGAGCAGGGTTCTATAGGGCTCTGGTCTAAAGTAGTGCACTATATAGGGAATAGGGTTCTATAGGGACTCTGGTCTAAAGTAGTGCACTATATATAGGGAATTAGGGTTCTATAGGGCTCTGGTCTAAAGTAGTGCACTATATATAGGGAATTAGGGTTCTATAGGGCTCTGGTCTAAAGTAGTGCACTATATATAGGGAATAGGGTTCTATAGGGACTCTGGTCTAAAGTAGTGCACTATATATAGGGAATTAGGGTTCTATAGGGCTCTGGTCTAAAGTAGTGCATTAGGGATGCAACCATTTTAAAAATTTCACTTTTATTTATCTAGGCAAGTCAGTTAAGAACAAATTCTTATTTACAATGACGGACTACCAGAAGGTTAAAAGGCCTCCTGCGGGGACGGGGGCTGGAATTAAAAATAAAATAAAAATCTAGGACAAAACACACATCACAACAAGAGAGACAACACAACACTACATAAAGAGAGACAACACAACACTACATAAAGAGAGACAACACAACACTACATAAAGAGAGACAACACAACACTACATAAAGAGAGACCTAAAGACAGAAACGACAGCATGGCAGCAACACATGACAACACAGCATGGCAGCAACACATGACAACACAGCATGGTAGAAACACAAGATGGTAGCAACACAAGATGGTAGCAGCACAAAACATGGTACAAACATTATTGGGCACAGACAACAGCACAAAGGGCAAGAAAGTAGCCATGGTCAGTCTGCCTCTGTCCAGAGTGCCCTACCTTGGCAGCCAGCCTTGGTAGGCTCTGGCTCCAAACCTGCAGAGTGGAGCTTCCTTCTGCTGGTACAGTCTGTTAGACTTAGGGGCTGGCCACAAAGCCAGGGAACACACAGACTAGGCTTGTCTGGTATACCATACAGGACAGTATTCCACAGACTAGGCTTGGCTGGTATACCATACAGGACAGTATTCCACAGGCTAGGCTTGGCTGGTATACCATACAGGACAGTATTCCACAGACTAGGCTTGGCTGGTATACCATACAGGACAGTATTCCACAGGCTAGGCTTGGCTGGTATACCATACAGGACAGTATTCCACAGGCTAGGCTTGGCTGGTATACCATACAGGACAGTATTCCACAGGCTAGGCTTGGCTGGTATAGCATACAGGACAGTATTCCACAGGCTAGACTTGGCTGGTATACCATACAGGACAGTATTCCACAGACTAGGCTTGGCTGGTATACCATACAGGACAGTATTCCACAGGCTAGGCTTGGCTGGTATACCATACAGGACAGTATTCCACAGGCTAGGCTTGGCTGGTATACCATACAGGACAGTATTCCACAGGCTAGGCTTGGCTGGTATACCATACAGGACAGTATTCCACAGGCTAGGCTTGGCTGGTATACCATACAGGACATTATTCCACAGACTAGGCTTGGCTGGTATACCATACAGGACAGTATTCCACAGGATTTGGAAATAGCCACAGGATGGTTTTTCATTACCGTTGAAACTATTTCTTCAAAAAAAAAAATATACATTTGAATATTTGTATATTTGTGCTCCGCAAAAAAAGGAACATCCTTTTTTCAGGACCCTGTCTTTCAAAGATAATTTATAAATGATCTTCACAGATCTTCATTGTAAAGGGTTTAAACACTGTTTCCCATTCTTGTTCAATGAACCATAAACAATGAATGAACATGCACCTGTGGAACGGTCGTTAAGACACTAACAGCTTACAGACGGTAGGCAATTAAGGTCACAGTTATGAGAACTTAGGACACTAAAGAGGCCTTTCTACTGACTGACACACAAAAAAAGATGCCCAGGGTCCCTGCTCATCTGCGTGAATGTGCCTTAGGCATGCTGCAAGGAGGCATGAGGACTGCAGATGTGGCCTTGGCAATAAATTGCAATGTCCGTACTGTGAGACACCTAAGACAGCGCTACGGTTATGAGGACTGCATATGTGGCCAGGGCAATAAATTGCAATGTCCGTACTGTGAGACGTTGGTCTACATTAGGACAGAGATGGATAACTCCAGGCCTGGTTGGTCTACGTTAGGACAGAGATGGATAACTCCAGGCCTAGGTTGGTCTACATTAGGACAGGGAGGGATAACTCCAGACCTAGGTTGGTCTACATTAGGACAGGGAGGGATAACTCCAGACCTGGTTGGTCTACGTTAGGACAGGGAGGGATAGCTCCAGGCCTGGTTGGTCTACGTTAGGACAGAGATGGATAACTCCAGGCCTAGGTTGGTCTACATTAGGACAGGGGGGATAACTCCAGACCTGGTTGGTCTACATTAGGACAGGGATGTGCGACCTGGCCAAGATAAAGCAAAGCAGTTCGACAGATACAACAACACAGAGTTACACATGGAGTAAAACAAACATACAGTCAATAATACAGTATAAACAAGTCTATATACAATGTGAGCAAATGAGGTGAGAAGGGAGGTAATGGCAAAAAAGGCCATGATGGCAAAGTAAATACAATATAGCAAGTAAAACACTGGAATGGTAGTTTTGCAATGGAAGAATGTGCAAAGTAGAAATAAAAATAATGGGGTGCAAAGGAGCAAAATAAATAAATTAATTAAAATTAAATACAGTTGGGAAAGAGGTAGTGGGATGGCAGAAGGTCGGTATGAAGGAAGGACAAGCTGGACACCACCCAAGCCTAACACACACAAACTACAGAGTCAGTGCCACACAACGCCATAGATTAAAGGAGATACTGACACGACTACAGACCACAAACTGAGTGTGTTCACAAACGCTGCAGATTACAGAACCCTCAGGGTGCAATATGGCAAAATGCATTTATTTTATTGGCAAGTCAGTTAAGAACAAATTATTATTTACAATGACGGCCTACCAGGGAACATTGGGTTAACTGCCTTGTTCAGAACGACAGATTTTTACCTTGTCAGCTCGGGAGATTCAATCCAGCAACCTTTCGGTTACTGGCCCAACTGGCCCAACCCTCTAACCACTAAGCTACCTGCTGGCCGACATGGTTTACTCTTGGGGATTGGCCTCTGGGATAGAAAGAGCAGTGCACCTTTTTGGGGTTTAATTAAAAAACAAAGTTTAGGCTAATAAACCAATTTAAACTATGAATCTGCATAAATTGCTGAACAAGTTCCATTCTTGTTGATTTGATTAGTGAAGAAGGAGGTGTCATCACTACAATGTGGTGACTGAGGCTAGAGGATACGGTACTCTTTTCATGCTGTATCCAGATTCCACACACTACCTGATTCAGGAAATTATTGTCTTGGAATGTCAGGTCACTGACTGGATGACCTGCACGGTTGTGTTCGTTTTTTAACAGGCCTCGTTGCTATGGTAACAGTAGGAAGAAATGACCCGGGGCGGAGAAATCATTCGTGTTCTAGAATCCAAGTCGCTTCTCTTCTCTTCACACACTGCAGACACACTGCTGACACACTGCTGAAACACTGCTGAAACACTGCTGACACACTGCTGACACACTGCTGACACACTGCAGACACACTGCTGACACACTGCTGAAACACTGCTGACACACTGCAGACACACTGCTGACACACTGCTGACACACTGCTGACACACTGCAGACACACTGCTGACACACTGCAGACGCACTGCTGACACACTGCAGACACACTGCAGACACACTGCAGACACACACTGCTGACACACTGCAGACACACTGCAGACACACTGCAGACACACTGCAGACACACTGCTGACACACTGCAAACACACTGCTGACACACTGCTGACACACTGCTGACACACTGCAGACACACTGCAGACACACTGCAGACACACTGCTGACACACTGCAGACACACTGCTGACACACTGCTGACACACTGCTGACACACTGCAGACACACTGCAGACACACTGCTGACACACTGCTGACACACTGCAGACACACTGCAGACACACTGCTGACACACTGCAGACACACTGCTGACACACTGCTGCACCACAATTACATGTACTGAAGAACATGCCCTGCACACTCTGCAGGAATCTCAAAGAGCTGAAGAGTGTGTGACTGCGTGCAATGTGGGTGTGCAATGCGTAATTGTATATGTGTACCCGTATGTACCCGTGTGTACCTGTATGTACCTGTATTTACCCATATGTACCCGTATGCACCTGTATGTGCCTGTATGCACATGTATGTACCCGTATGTGCCCGTATGCGTCTGTATGCACCCATATGTACCCATATGAGCTGAAGAGTGTGTGACTGCGTGCAATGTGGGTGTGCAATGCGTAATTGTATATGTGTACCCGTATGTACCCGTATGCACCCGTATATGCCCGTATGTGCCCGTATGTACCCGTATGTGTCTGTATGTACCCACATGTACCTGTATGTACCCATATGTTCCGTATGTACCCATATATGTACGTATGTACCTGTATGTACCAGTATATACCTGTATGTGCCCACATGTGCCCGTATGTACCCATATATACCCGTATGTGCCCCGGTGTACCTGTATGTATCCGTATGTGCCCGTATATACCTGTATGTACCCGTATGTGCCCGTACGTGCATGTATGTACCCATATGTGCCCGTATGTGCCTGTATGTGCCCGTATATACCTGTATGTACCCGTATGTACCAGTTTGTGCCCATATGTGGCTGTATGTACCCATATGTACCTGTATGTACCTATATGTACCTGTATGTGTCTGTATGTTCCTGTATGTACCCGTATATATCTGTATGTGCCTGTGTGTGCCCGTATGTACCCATATGTTCCCGTATATACCTGTATGTTCCTATATGTACCTGTATGTACCCGTATATACCTGTATGTACCCGTATGTACCTGCATGTGCCTGTATGTACCCGTATGTGTGTGTTTTTTACAGCAATGTGTACGAATGTTTGTTTTGAACGAGTAAAATGGTCCAAAAAAAAAGAAACAATGGAAGATTTACTGTCATCTGGAATGAAGTCGCTATTTTATGAGCGCTTCAGGTTCAGCGATGGATATAAAACCTCCTGCTATAAATTCAGACCAAGCGGTTCAGAGTAACGTTGCAGCAGCGTTTCCACTGATTAGCTTGAAGAACCGGGGCTTGAAGCAGAGAACTTTTCATTTTTAATTTCAGGCCCAGGCTTCTGTTGTTTCTTTCCACTTTGCAATCTTAGAAGTTTTCACTGTTTAAATCCCTCTCTTTTAAAGGAGTGTTTTCACTGTTTAAATCCCTCTCTTTTAAAGGGGTGTTTTCACTGTTTAAATCGCTCTCTTTTAAAGGAGTGTTTTCACTGTTTAAATCCCTCTCTTTTAAAGGGGTGTTTTCACTGTTTAAATCGCTCTCTTTTAAAGGAGTGTTTTCACTGTTTAAATCCCTCTCTTTTAAAGGAGTGTTTTCACTGTTTAAATCCCTCTCTTTTAAAGGAGTGTTTTCACTGTTTAAATCTCTCTCTTTTAAAGGGGTGTTTTCACTGTTTAAATCCCTCTCTTTTAAAGGAGTGTTTTCACTGTTTAAATCTCTCTCTTTTAAAGGGGTGTTTTCACTGTTTAAATCCCTCTCTTTTAAAGGAGTGTTTTCACTGTTTAAATCCCTCTCTTTTAAAGGAGTGTTTTCACTGTTTAAATCCCTCTCTTTTAAAGGAGTGTTTTCACTGTTTAAATCTCTCTCTTTTAAAGGAGTGTTTTCACTGTTTA
>NC_034195.2:53880282-53882253 GCF_002021735.2 Oncorhynchus kisutch
TGTGTGTGTGTGTGTGTGTGTGTGTGTGTGTGTGTGTGTGTGTGTGTGTGTGTGTGTGTGTGTGTGTGTGTGTGTGTGTGTGTGTGTGTGTGTGTGTGTGTGTGGTCTGTTTTGATTGGCGGTGACAGTGTCGTGTGTGTGTGTGTTGGCAATGGTATCTTGATCACCCAGACTAAACTGCAGCTAAAAACCAACCCAAGCACAATACTGGTCTATTTATAGGTGTGTGTCTGTGCCTGTCTGTGTGTGTGTGTGTGTGTGCACCGCCGGGACACAACGTTGTAAAAGCACAAACAAGCTGTATAATTTCCAGCCAACCAGGTGCTCCTCTCCTCCCTCTCCTCTCCTCTCCTCCCTCTCCTCTCCTCTCCTCTCCTCTCCTCTCCTCTCCTCTCCTCTCCTCTCCTCTCCTCTCCTCTCCTCTCCTCTCCTCTCCTCTCCTCTCCTCTCCTCTCCTCTCCTCCCAGCCTCCAGTCTGGACTTGGCTGTGCATCGTTATCAAATCTGTACACCGGCATGATGTGACTGAGCTGGTCTGTCAGGGCAGCTGAAGCTCATTGGAATGCCTGTCACATCTTACAGTCAACCTGATAGAAATGCTGTTTTGTTTCCCATAGAAGAGCCTTGGGTGGGCCGGCTAAGTATAAGACTTATTCTTTTTAAATATATTTTTTAGGATGGCAAAAAGTTTTCAGTGTGAACTTTTAAACGACTAAAAACAGAGAAAGTATGTAGAAAATATACTTTATATACTCTGCTTTGACTCAAAGTATTTGAAAAAAATAAATAATAATAAGTCAAAAGTTTGGACACACTACTCATTCCAGGGTTTTTTCTCTATTTTTTAAAAACATTGTAGAATAATAGTGAAGACATCAAAACTATGAAATAACACATGGAATCATGTAGTAACCACAATAGTGTTAAACAAATGAAAATATATTTTATATTTGAGATTCTTCAAAGTAGCCACCCTTTGCCTTGACAGCTTTCACTCTCTTGGCATTCTCTCTCTCTCTCAAAAACAAAAAACTGTTTTCGTTTTGACGTTATGAAGTGCACTGCATTGTGGGGCATTGTGGGGTATTGTGTGTAGATTAATGATGATTATTTATTTATTTAATCAATTTTAGAATAAGGCTGCAACGTAACAAAATTTGGAAAAATTCAAGGGGTCTGAATACTTCCCGAATGCTCTGTATACTGTAGCGTCTGTGAATGCTGGTACACTACAAGACCAAAAGTATGAGGACACCTGCTTGTCGAACATCTCATTCCAAAATCATATGGAGTTGGTCCCCCTTTGCTGCTATAACAGCCTCCACTCTTCTGGAAAGGCTTTCCACTAGATGTAGGAACATTGCTGCTATAACAGCCTCCACTCTTCTGGGAAGGCTTTCCATTAGATGTTGGGACATTGCTGCTATAACAGCCTCCACTCTTCTGGGAAGGCTTTCCATTAGATGTTGGGACATTGCTGCTATAACAGCCTCCACTCTTCTGGGAAGGCTTTCCACTAGATGTTGGAACATTGCTGCTATAACAGCCTCCACTCTTCTGGGAAGGCTTTCCATTAGATGTTGGGACATTGCTGCTATAACAGACTCCACTCTTCTGGGAAGGCTTTCCATTAGATGTTGGGACATTGCTGCTATAACAGCCTCCACTCTTCTAGGAAGGCTTTCCACTAGATGTTGGAACATTGCTGCTATAACAGCCTCCACTCTTCTGGGAAGGCTTTCCACTAGATGTTGGAACATTGCTGCTATAACAACTTCCACTCTTCTGGGAAGGCTTTCCACTAGATGTTGGAACATTGCTGCTATAACAGCCTCCACTCTTCTGGGAAGGCTTTCCAATAGATGTTGGAACATTGCTGCGGGGGGACTTGCTTCCATTCAGCCACAAGAGCATTAGTGAGTTTGGGCACTGATGTTGGGCGATTAGGCCTAGCTCACAGTCGGTGTTCCA
>NC_034195.2:53882353-53902353 GCF_002021735.2 Oncorhynchus kisutch
CTCTCTCTCTCTCTCTCTCTCTCTCTCTCTTCTCTCTCTCTCTCTCTCTCTCTCTCTCTCTCTGTCTCTCTCTCTCTCTCTGTTCTCTCTCTCTCTCTCTCTGTCTCTCTCTCTCTCCTCTCTCTGTCTCTTCCTCTCTCTCTCTCTCTCTCTCTCTCTCTCTTCTCTCTCTTGTCTCTTCCTCTCTCTCTCTCTGTCTCTTCCTCTCTCTCTCTCTCTCTCTCTCGGTCTCTCTCTCTCTCTGTCTCCCTCTGTCTCTCTCTCTCTCTCTCTCGGTCTCTTCCTCTCTCTCTCTCTGTCTCCCTCTGTCTCTCTCTATCTCTCTGTGTCTCTCTCTCTGTCTCCCTCTGTCTCTCTCTCTCTCTCTCTCTCTCTCTGTCTCTTACTCTCTCTCTCTCTCTCTCTCTCTGTCTCTTCCTCTCTCTCTCTCTCTGTCTCTCTCTCTCAAGCCTCTCTACCTGGAAATGCTCATTTTTGTTTTACGTTGCAATGAGAAAAACTAAAGTTCACCCTAATTAACATGACCCAGGTAAGATAGAGGTCAGGAGAGAGTCAGCCCGAACTCTCTTAAAGTTTCACTTCTATGTAAGAAGAGAAAAAAGCAGCAATAGTACTGTTTGTCCATTTTGAGACACCGTAGCCAGTATACACTTCCTCCTTTTTTTTTTCTTGTAAATTGCTGAAATAATAGATCTTAGTCGCGCATTTTAAATCTAACTAAGATGTTTGGTGCAGTATTTCTCAATCGTGAATGACAACAAATAGTTTATTGAATAATCTCAACTGTTAACCAATCACTAACGAAAGGGTGTAGACTCCGGCTATCAACTCCGCCTATCGACTCCACCTATCGACTCCACCTATCGACTCCGCCTATCGACTCCGCCTATCGACTCCGCCTATCGACTCCACCTATCGACTCCGCCTATCGACTCCGACTATCGACTCCCCCTTTCGACTTTCGGCTTGCCTTGAGAAAAGATGTTGTGTGCCTAAACAGCCCAACAACAAACCAAAAAAACACTTACCGAAGTCCAAAACAAACAAAAAAATATCAGGAAATGACATCATAGTAAACAGTTCTGTCAGAAAGTATTCAGACCCCTTGACTCCTTCCACATTTTATGACGTTACAGCCTTATTTTAAAATGTTTTACATCAAAAAAAAGACATGTTTTATTTAAATTAAGGCTTAACGTAACAACATGTAAATAAATAATAATAATAATAATAAATAAACATGTGGAAGGAGTCAAGGGGTCTGAATACTTTCTGAAGGCACAGTATATACAAACTCTTCCAAACTGTTTACTTATTAACTAACTGACGTTTCTGAATACTTTCTGACAGAACTGTTTACTATGATGTCATTTCCTGATATTTTTTTTGTTTGTTTTGGACTTCGGTAAGTGTTTTTTGGTTTGTTGTTGGGCTGTTTAGGCACACAACATCTTTTCTCAAGGCAAGGGGTCTGAATACTTTCTGAAGGCACAGTATATACAAACTCTTCCAAACTGTTTCGGTCAAGGAGGCATGCGATCGCCTTAGGTGTCACAGGGTTCTCCTCTGTGTAAAGGACAAGACACATCTTTAATGACCGTCGGGCGTGCACAGTAGATCACCTGCTGGTTGCCGACAAACAGTGATGATTCAACACGTACAATCGTCTTGAAATGGATAGAAAATGGTCAGTGTTCTGTGGTCAGAGGCGACAGGACGTTGCTTTTAACCATTTGTTGACATAGTCTGTTTCCTCCTTAAAATCGGGCTTTCACCAGGGTTGTAGAACAAAATGTCACAACGAAAGGGTGTGTAGACTTCGGCTATCGACTTCGGCTATCGACTCCGGCTATCGACTCCGCCTATTTGACCTTCCATACAGGCCAAGGTCGGGCGTATGAACACAACAAGCATGGATTGTCTATACAAATCACACTCTGTCATGCCACCCCCCTGCACTGCTCCTATTTCATTGTAGCTAACTCGCTAGCTGTTTAATAGTAGCTAACTCGCTAGCTGTTTAATAGTAGCTAACTCTCTAGCTGTTTAATAGTAGCTAGCTGTTAATAGTAGCTAACTCTCTAGCTGTTTAATAGTAGTAGCTGTTTAATAGTAGCTAACTCTCTAGCTGTTTAATAGTAGCTAACTCTCTAGCTGTTTAATAGTAGCTAACTCTCTCGCTGTTTAATAGTTACTAGCTGTTTAATAGTAGCTAACTCTCTAGCTGCTTAATAGTAGCTAACTCTCTAGCTGTTTAATAGTAGCTAACTCTCTAGCTGTTTAATAGTAGCTAACTCTACAGCTGTTTAATAGTAGCTAGCTGTTTAATAGTAGCTAACTCTCTAGCTGTTTAATAGTAGCTAACTCTCTAGCTGTTTAATAGTAGCTAGCTGTTTAATAGTAGCTAAGTCTCTAGCTGTTTAATAGTAGCTAACTCTCTAGCTGTTTAATAGTAGCTAGCTGTTTAATAGTAGCTAAGTCTCTAGCTGTTTAATAGTAGCTAACTCTCTAGCTGTTTAATAGTAGCTAACTCTCTAGCTGTTTAATAGTAGCTAACTCTCTAGCTGTTTTATAGTAGCTAACTCTCTAGCTGTTTATAGTAGCTAACTCTCTAGCTTTTAATATTAGCTAACTTGCTAGCTGTTTAATAGTAGCTAACTCTCTAGCTGTTTAATAGTAGCTAACTCTCTAGCTGTTTAATAGTAGCTAACTCTAGCTGTTTAATAGTAGCTAACTCTCTAGCTGTTTAATAGTAGCTAACTCTAGCTGTTTAATAGTAGCTAAGTCTCTAGCTGTTTAATAGTAGCTAGCTGTTTAATAGTAGCTAACTCTCTAGCTGTTTAATAGTAGCTAACTCTCTAGCTGTTTAATAGTAGCTAGCTGTTAATAGTAGCTAACTCTCTAGCTGTTTAATAGTAGCTAACTCTCTAGCTGTTTAATAGTAGCTAACTCTCTAGCTGTTTAATAGTAGCTAACTCTAGCTGTTTAATAGTAGCTAAGTCTCTAGCTGTTTAATAGTAGCTAGCTGTTTAATAGTAGCTAACTCTCTAGCTGTTTAATAGTAGCTAACTCTCTAGCTGTTTAATAGTAGCTAGCTGTTTAATAGTAGCTAACTCGCTAGCTGTTTAATAGTAGCTAACTCTCTAGCTGTTTAATAGTAGCTAACTCTAGCTGTTTAATAGTAGCTAAGTCTCTAGCTGTTTAATAGTAGCTAGCTGTTTAATAGTAGCTAACTCTCTAGCTGTTTAATAGTAGCTAACTCTCTAGCTGTTTAATAGTAGCTAGCTGTTTAATAGTAGCTAACTCTCTAGCTGTTTAATAGTAGCTAACTCTCTAGCTGTTTAATAGTAGCTAAGTCTCTAGCTGTTTAATAGTAGCTAACTCTCTAACTGCTTAATAGTAGCTAACTCTCTAGCTGTTAATAGTAGCTAGCTGTTTAATAGTAGCTAACTCTCTAGCTGTTTAATAGTAGCTAACTCTCTAGCTGTTTAATAGTAGCTAAGTCTCTAGCTGTTTAATAGTAGCTAACTCTCTAGCTGTTTAATAGTAGCTAGCTGTTTAATAGTAGCTATAGTAGCTAACTCTCTAGCTGTTTAATAGTAGCTAAGTCTCTAGCTGTTTAATAGTAGCTAAGTCTCTAGCTGTTTAATAGTAGCTAACTCTCTAGCTGTTTAATAGTAGCTAGCTGTTTAATAGTAGCTAACTCTCTAGCTGTTTAATAGTAGCTAGCTGTTTAATAGTAGCTAACTCTCTAGCTGTTTAATAGTAGCTAACTCTCTAGCTGTTTAATAGTAGCTAACTCTCTAGCTGTTTTATAGTAGCTAACTCTCTAGATTTTTAATATTTGCTAACTCTCTAGCTTTTTAATATTAGCTAACTTGCTAGCTGTTTAATTGTAGCTAACTCTCTAGCTGTTTAATAGTAGCTAACTCTCTAGCTGTTTAATAGTAGGTAGCTGTTTAATAGTAGCTAACTCGCTAGCTGTTTAATAGTAGCTAACTCTCTAGCTGTTTAATAGTAGCTAACTCTAGCTGTTTAATAGTAGCTAAGTCTCTAGCTGTTTAATAGTAGCTAGCTGTTTAATAGTAGCTAACTCTCTAGCTGTTTAATAGTAGCTAAGTCTCTAGCTGTTTAATAGTAGCTAACTCTCTAGCTGTTTAATAGTAGCTAGCTGTTTAATAGTAGCTAACTCTCTAGCTGTTTAATAGTAGCTAACTCTCTAGCTGTTTAATAGTAGCTAACTCTCTAGCTGTTTAATAGTAGCTAGCTGTTTAATAGTAGCTAACTCTCTAGCTGTTTAATAGTAGCTAACTCTCTAGCTGTTTAATAGTAGCTAGCTGTTTAATAGTAGCTAACTCTCTAGCTGTTTAATAGTAGCTAACTCTCTAGCTGTTTAATAGTAGCTAACTCTCTAGCTGTTTAATAGTAGCTAAGTCTCTAGCTGTTTAATAGTAGCTAACTCTCTAACTGCTTAATAGTAGCTAACTCTCTAGCTGTTTAATAGTAGCTAGCTGTTTAATAGTAGCTAACTCTCTAGCTGTTTAATAGTAGCTAACTCTCTAGCTGTTTAATAGTAGCTAAGTCTCTAGCTGTTTAATAGTAGCTAACTCTCTAGCTGTTTAATAGTAGCTAGCTGTTTAATAGTAGCTAGCTGTTTAATAGTAGCTAACTCTCTAGCTGTTTAATAGTAGCTAAGTCTCTAGCTGTTTAATAGTAGCTAAGTCTCTAGCTGTTTAATAGTAGCTAACTCTCTAGCTGTTTAATAGTAGCTAGCTGTTTAATAGTAGCTAACTCTCTAGCTGTTTAATAGTAGCTAGCTGTTTAATAGTAGCTAACTCTCTAGCTGTTTAATAGTAGCTAACTCTCTAGCTGTTTTATAGTAGCTAACTCTCTAGATTTTTAATATTTGCTAACTCTCTAGCTTTTTAATATTAGCTAACTTGCTAGCTCTTTAATTGTAGCTAACTCTCTAGCTGTTTAATAGTAGCTAACTCTCTAGCTGTTTAATAGTAGGTAGCTGTTTAATAGTAGCTAACTCGCTAGCTGTTTAATAGTAGCTAACTCTCTAGCTGTTTAATAGTAGCTAACTCTAGCTGTTTAATAGTAGCTAAGTCTCTAGCTGTTTAATAGTAGCTAGCTGTTTAATAGTAGCTAACTCTCTAGCTGTTTAATAGTAGCTAAGTCTCTAGCTGTTTAATAGTAGCTAACTCTCTAGCTGTTTAATAGTAGCTAGCTGTTTAATAGTAGCTAACTCTCTAGCTGTTTAATAGTAGCTAACTCTCTAGCTGTTTAATAGTAGCTAACTCTCTAGCTGTTTAATAGTAGCTAACTCTCTAGCTGTTTAATAGTAGCTAACTCTCTAGCTGTTTAATAGTGTGTGTCTCTCTCTCTCTGTCTCTCTCTCTCTCTCTCTCTCAATTCAATTCAATTCAATTCAAGGGCTTTATTGGCATGGGAAACATGTGTTAACATTGCCAAAGCAACTCTGTGTGTGTCTCTCTCTCTCTCTCTCTCTCTATCTGTGTCTCTCTCTCTATATATATATATATATGTGTGTCTCTCTATCTGTGTGTCTCTATCTCTATCTGTGTGTCTCTCTCTATCTCTGTGTCTCTCTCTATATCTGTGTCTCTCTCTATATCTGTGTCTCTCTCTATATCTGTCTCTCTCTCTCTCTCTCTATCTGTGTGTCTCTCTCACTATCTATCTGTGTGTCTCTCTCTATATCTCTCTCTCTCTCTCTTGTTGTTGTGAATGCTATAGTGTTCTGATGCTAGTCTCTGTGTCTCTCTCTGGGTTTCTGTATCACCAGGCACCAGGGTAGACCGTTAACATAACCCTTTAACATCTTTTGCTAGCAGCATACCACTGCTGGCTTGCTTCTGAAGCTAAGCAGGGTTGGTCCTGGTCAGTCCCTGGATGGGAGACCAGATGCTGCTGGAAGTGGTGTTTGAGGGCCAGTAGGAGGCACTCTGTCCTCTGGTCTAAAAAAAAAATATCCCAATACCCCAGCGATTGGGTACACTGCCCTGTGTAGGGTGCCGTCTGTCGGATGGGACGTTAAATGGGTGTCCTGACTCTCTGAGGTCATTAAAGATCCCATGGCACTTATTGTAAGAGTAGGGGGTGTTAACCCCAGTGTCCTGGCTAAATTCCCAATCTGGCTCTCAAACCATCATGGTCACCTAATCATCCCCAGTTTACAATTGGCTCTCCCCTGTAACTATTCCCCAGGTTGTTGCTGAAAATGAGAATGTGTTCTCAGTCAACTTATGGATAATGGATACATTTTTTTAAACATCTCTGTATCACCAGGCACCAGGGTAGACTGTTAACATCTCTGTATCACCAGGCACCAGGATAGACGGTTAACATCTCTGTATCACCAGGCACCAGGATAGACTGTTAACATCTCTGTATCACCAGGCACCAGGATAGACTGTTAACATCTCTGTATCACCAGGCACCAGGGTAGACTGTTAACATCTCTGTATCACCGGGCACCAGGGTAGACTGTTAACATCTCTGTATCACCAGGCACCAGGATAGACTGTTAACATCTCTGTATCACCGGGCACCAGGGTAGACTGTTAACATCTCTGTATCACCAGGCACCAGGGTAGACTGTTTACATCTCTGTATCACCAGGCACCAGGGTAGACTGTTAACATCTCTGTATCACCAGGCACCAGGGTAGACTGTTAACATCTCTGTATCACCAGTCACCAGGGTAGACTGTTAACATCTCTGTATCACCAGGCACCAGGGTTTGGCTTTGGGATAGCCATCTCAGGAGGTCGGGATAACCCTCATTTCCAGAGTGGTGAGACCTCCATCGTCATCTCAGACGTCTTGAAGGGAGGGCCAGCTGAGGGCCTACTGCAGTAAGATCCTCCTCTCCTCTCCTCTCCTCTCCTCTCCTCTCCTCTCCTCTCCTCTCCTCTCCTCTCCTCTCCTCTCCTCTCCTCTCCTCTCCTCTCCTCTCTTCTCTTCTCTTAGGATTAATTACCACATCGGCTTCCTTGGTTTGATATAAATCTGAGGGATGTGGCTTGGAACAACTGTAACCGTTCTCAGATGAATAGATGGTTCTATGGATGGGAGGACTGACAGTCCATGAGATCAAAATGATAGTATTAATTAAACATTTTTAGTTATACATGTGGTTGTTTACTGTGTTTTTACAAGTCTCTCTCTCTCTCCTTTCCTTCCAGGGAGAATGACAGAGTCACGATGGTCAACGCCGTCCCCATGGACAACGTGGAACACGCATACGCAGTCCAGCAGCTACGGAAAAGTGGCAAGAATGCAAAGATTGTGAGTATCATTTTGAGGAACCTAAAAATAAAAACTTCTCTGTTTCTTTTGCACTGATAAAATCCAGGAGAGAGAGAGAGAGAGATAACGAGGAAGAAATGGGGAAATGAAATTGGTGTGTAATCTCATGCCAACGGACTAAAGTTGTCTTCCTCTTCAGACGATCAGACGGAAGCGGAAGGTGCATGTACCCCTGGGTCGTCTTGGGGAGAGGGAGACCATGTCGGAGCATGAGGAGGACGAGGAGGACAGTTACGACGAAGAGATATACGAGACGCGTTCCACACGCAGCGGCCCCAGCGCCTACAGCGGCGTGGGAGGGGCCTCGGCCCGGCGCAGCGGGAGAAGCACGGGAAGGCGGGACCGGGACAGAGAGCGGGAACGCAGCGGCTCACGGGAGAGGAGTCTCTCCCCGCGCTCCGACCGGCGCTCACTCAACCAGCCCCCGCGGCCCGCCAAAGTCACCCTCGTCAAGTCCCGCAAGAATGAAGGTGAGGATCATAAAGTTGGGATTTTTGGGTGGAGCCAAAAGTGCCGTTTCTCTAGAGAGACATCAAATCATTCACAATAGAAATGTAGTCAAGAACTAAATGGGACGCTAAAGGGAGTTGTAGTTTTCATTAAGCAAATATTCAACCTAGTTCAGTGCAGAAACGTGGTAATTAACTACAATGACCATAATCCATTGTGCCTGCTCTTTTCCGTCTCAGACAGAGATGGATTTATTTTTACAGTTTGTGAAAGTATGACTTATCTACTTTGTTAAACTAGTATAATAAAGCTAGTATAATTGCTCTGCAGCACGTAGGCAAGCTAGGCTAGCTAAATAGGACGACTAAAGACTAGAGAATGGGGAGAAAAGAGAGAACATTAGATGGTTGGTTGGCTGGCTGGCAGGCTGGCTGGTTGGTTGGCTGGTTGGTTGGCTGGTTGGCTGGCTGGTTAGCTGGTTGGTTGGCTGGCTGGTTGGTTGGCTGCTTGGCTGGATGGCTGGTTGGTTGGCTGGTTGGTTGGCTGGTTGACTGGCCGGTTGGTTGGCTGACTGTTTTGCTAGCTGGTTTTCTGGCTGGCTGGCTGGCTGGCTTGATGGCTGGCTGGCTGGCTGGCTGGTTGGCTGGCTGGTTGGCTGGCTGGCCGGTTGGTTGGCTGACTGGTTGGTGGCTGGCTGGCTGGTTGACTGGCCGGTTGGTTGGTTGGCTGGCTGGCTGGCTGGTTGGCTGGCTGGTTGACTGGCTGGTTGGTTGGCTGACTGGTTGGCTGGCTGGTTGGTTGGCTGGCTGATTGGCTGGCTGGTTGGCTGGCTGGCTGGTTGACTGGCCGGTTGGTTGGCTGACTGGTTGGCTGGCTGGTTGGCTGGCTGGCTGGCTGGTTGGCTGGCTGGCTGGTTGGCTGGCTGATTGGTTGCTACTACCTGAGCAGAGATGAGATGATTTCAGGACTGAAACGTTGTAAAGTCACCAAAAAAAAGTAATAAACACAACTGAAATATTTTATTATTTCATAGTAATTTTCTATTTTTCTATAGTATGTGGACCTGACAAACAATAGAATAATTTAACTATTTTGGGCTTTGGAATTATAAAGCTGTAATCAATTTAATGACATTATTTCATAATGAATTTAATGTTTAAAACAATAATTGAAACTGAAAACTGTGATCATTTTTAAAATAATTTAACTGAAACCAAATCGACTCAGCACTACTAGTCAGGGTTATGGTTAGTTGAGATATATGTTGTCTAGTCAGGGTTAGTTAGGATATATGTTGTCTAGTCAGGGTTAGTTAGGATATATGTTGTCTAGTCAGGGTTAGTTAGGATATATGTTGTCTAGTCAGGGTTAGGGTTAGTTAGGATATATGTTGTCTAGTCAGGGTTAGTTAGGATATATGTTGTCTAGTCAGGGTTAGTTAGGATATATGTTGTCTAGTCAGGGTTAGGGTTAGTTAGGATATATGTTGTCTAGTCAGGGTTAGGGTTAGTTAGGATATATGTTGTCTAGTCAGGGTTAGGGTTAGTTAGGATATATGTTGTCTAGTCAGGGTTAGGGTTAGTTAGGATATATGTTGTCTAGTCAGGGTTAGGGTTAGTTAGGATATATGTTGTCTAGTCAGGGTTAGGGTTAGTTAGGATATATGTTGTCTAGTCAGGGTTAGGGTTAGTTAGGATATATGTTGTCTAGTCAGGGTTAGGGTTAGTTAGGATATATGTTGTCTAGTCAGGGTTAGGGTTAGTTAGGATATATGTTGTCTAGTCAGGGTTAGGGTTAGTTAGGATATATGTTGTCTAGTCAGGGTTAGGGTTAGTTAGGATATATGTTGTCTAGTCAGGGTTAGGGTTAGTTAGGATATATGTTGTCTAGTCAGGGTTAGGGTTAGTTAGGATATATGTTGTCTAGTCAGGGTTAGGGTTAGTTAGGATATATGTTGTCTAGTCAGGGTTAGGGTTAGTTAGGATATATGTTGTCTAGTCAGGGTTAGGGTTAGTTAGGATATATGTTGTCTAGTCAGGGTTAGGGTTAGTTAGGATATATGTTGTCTAGTCAGGGTTAGGGTTAGTTAGGATATATGTTGTCTAGTCAGGGTTAGGGTTAGTTAGGATATATGTTGTCTAGTCAGGGTTAGGGTTAGTTAGGATATATGTTGTCTAGTCAGGGTTAGGGTTAGTTAGGATATATGTTGTCTAGTCAGGGTTAGGGTTAGTTAGGATATATGTTGTCTAGTCAGGGTTAGGGTTAGTTAGGGAAATATATGTTGTCTAGTCAGGGTTAGGGTTAGTTAGGATATATGTTGTCTAGTCAGGGTTAGGGTTAGTTAGGATATATGTTGTCTAGTCAGGGTTAGGGTTAGTTAGGATATATGTTGTCTAGTCAGGGTTAGGGTTAGTTAGGATATATGTTGTCTAGTCAGGGTTAGGGTTAGTTAGGATATATGTTGTCTAGTCAGGGTTAGGGTTAGTTAGGATATATGTTGTCTAGTCAGGGTTAGGGTTAGTTAGGATATATGTTGTCTAGTCAGGGTTAGGGTTAGTTAGGATATATGTTGTCTAGTCAGGGTTAGGGTTAGTTAGGATATATGTTGTCTAGTCAGGGTTAGGGTTAGTTAGGATATATGTTGTCTAGTCAGGGTTAGTTAGGATATATGTTGTCTAGTCAGGGTTAGTTAGGATATATGTTGTCTAGTCAGGGTTAGTTAGGATATATGTTGTCTAGTCAGGGTTAGGGTTAGTTAGGATATATGTTGTCTAGTCAGGGTTAGTTAGGATATATGTTGTCTAGTCAGGGTTAGTTACGATATATGTTGCACAATACATGTATTACCAGTAAGAAGTGATATATTGCTCAATTTTATTTCATTTTTTGTGACCTGAGTCTTTTAACCAACAAAACACAAATGAGACAAACATTTTCAGCTGCCCCTTCAAGGGCGGGAAGCTACCGAGGCTGTTACAGCTGTTCTCCTCGTGACAGTGTGTTCCTGTGAGAATTTGAGAATCGGACTAGTAGCTGATGTGTCTTCGTTGAAGCAGTTGAAGCAAACTCAAACATTGTGAACAAAACAATTAGAAATAGCCAAAGAAAACACAAGGACAGTCGCACTCTTTGAAGTAAATTAGACAAAACTTATTATGTCTTGTGTTCAGCACGACTAAAAATACATCTTCATCACTTCAATCACAGTGAGCTCAGCTCCCCAGCCAAGGCAGTGTTGTTGCGCGAGGTGGGATATAATAGGATTTTTAAGTTATTTAGCTACCAGCTGTGATTAGCTACCAGCTGTGAAACAAAACGACAGAAACAAAACTTTAAAACAGTTGAAAACATATAATACTAGTTATAAAAGAGCAGATAAAATTGACAAACCTGATTGGGTGACAATATTATCAATTGTCAAATTGTGAATGACGAGACCTGTGTAATTGACACAAAGACAGGGAACAGAGCATTTGTATTTTTTTTAAACAAACAAACCAGACTTTTTCAAATTCTCACGTTTTGGTTTCTGTATCTGACCAATCGGAAAGAGCAGATTCGAATGTTTCTAACACACCTACATTTGCCAAACAAACTCTCAATAATGAACAGCTCTGTTTCTACATTTTTGTTGGTGTTGTAGAATAACCATAGTTTCACACGTGTGAGCACTCAAGACACTAAGTAATTGTTTTTGGGGGGGAAATATACTTCAAATTTGGTTTTTTATTCTCTTATATTCCATTACATTCTTACTGTGAAATAAGAATATAATGTTGTTTATAAATCTTTTTTTTTTGTATCATAATATTTCTTAATAAGACCTGCCTAAATTAAATAATGCGTTTCTTTGTCATGGTGTATATTAAATGGATTAATTAGACTGTTAGATTAGAAGGTAGACGCTCCAAAGACCCACATTGGTGGCTACTGGTATGTGCTGAGGCCTGGCGATGCTAGTGCTAACCGCTGCTACCAACTGCTACCCTCTCAGAGCTCCATAGCCGTCCTACCAGCAGCTAGCAGACGTGAGCGTGATTGTCAACATGCTACAGTGGGGCAAAAAAGTATTTAGTGGCTGACTAAATACTTTTTTTGCCCCACTTGTATATACTATGCTAACATACTATAGCATGCAATATTGCTAAAATCCTATAGCATGCTATACTATGCTAACATGCTTTAGCATGCTATACTATGCTATGCTAATACTATCTTTGTTGCTGTTCGTTCACTTCGTAAGCAGAATATGGCCTTCGCCTGGCCAGCCACATCTTCGTGAAGGACATCTCCCCCGAGAGCCTGGCGGCCAGAGACGGAAACATACAGGAGGGAGACGTAGTCCTGAAGGTGAGAGGAGGGAGGGAGGTAGAGGGGGGAGAAGGAGGATATCAGGGACGGAAACATCCTTCGATGATTTAGCACATTGTTCCGTAATCAGCTGAATATCTGTTTTTCCTCGCTGTCCCCTGCACACAGACAAGCTAATTGGTTGTTTTCTCCAAGCTGTGTCTCATTAGGTTACCGTTTGTAGCTAATTGGTTGTTTCCTCTCAGATCAATGGCACGGTGACAGAGAACCTGTCGTTGATAGATGCTAAGAAGCTGATTGAGAGGTCAAAGGGCAAACTAAAGATGGTGGTGCAGAGAGACGAGAGAGCTACGCTGCTGAACATACCAGACCTGGACGACAGCGTCCCATCAGCCAACGCCTCCGACAGAGACGGTGAGGGACACTACATGGGTGTGTGTGTGTGTGTGTGTGTGTGTGTGTGTGTGTGTGTGTGTGTGTGTGTGTGAGAGTGTGTGTGGCCTAGTGTCGTTTGGGAGGGGTGTTCCGGACGCAGTGATATCCTTGTCTCATCGCGCACTAGCGACTTCTGTGGCGGGCTGGGCGCAGTGCGCGCTAACCAAGGTTGCCAGGTGCACGGTGTTTCCTCTGACACATTGGTGCGGCTGGCTTCCGGGTTGGATGGCGCTGTGTTAAGCAGCAGTGCGGCTTGTGTTTCGGAGGACGCATGACTTTCCCGAGCCCGTACGGGAGTTGTAGCGATGAGACAAGATAGTAACTACTAACAATTGGGGAGAAAAGGGGGTAAATTCTTTTTTTTTTAAGTGTCTTCTAAATGATGTGATATGGAAGACACGTTTCAGACTAGGTATCCCCCTGTACAAATGACTAGGTATCTCCCTTTACAACTGACTAGGTATCCCCCTGTACAACTGACTAGGTATCCCCCTGTACAACTGACTAGTGATCCCCCTGTACAACTGACTAGGTATCTCCCTTTACAACTGACTAGGTATCTCCCTGTACAACTGACTAGGTATCCCCCTGTACAACTGACTAGGTATCCCTCTGTACAACTGACTAGTGATCCCCCTGTACAACTGACTAGTGATCCCCCTGTACAACTGACTAGTGATCCCCCTGTACAACTGACTAGGTATCTCCCTTTACAACTGACTAGGTATCTCCCTGTACAACTGACTAGGTACCCCCCTGTACAACTGACTAGGTATCTCCCTGTACAACTGACTAGGTATCCCTCTGTACAACTGACTAGGTATCCCCCTTTACAACTGACTAGGTATCCCTCTGTACAACTGACTAGGTATCCCCCTGTACAACTGACTAGGTATCCCCCTGTACAACTGACTAGTGATCCCCCTGTACAACTGACTAGGTATCTCCCTTTACAACTGACTAGGTATCTCCCTGTACAACTGACTAGGTATCCCCCTGTACAACTGACTAGGTATCCCTCTGTACAACTGACTAGTGATCCCCCTGTACAACTGACTAGTGATCCCCCTGTACAACTGACTAGTGATCCCCCTGTACAACTGACTAGGTATCTCCCTTTACAACTGACTAGGTATCTCCCTGTACAACTGACTAGGTATCTCCCTGTACAACTGACTAGGTATCTCCCTTTACAACTGACTAGGTATCTCCCTGTACAACTGACTAGGTACCCCCCTGTACAACTGACTAGGTATCTCCCTGTACAACTGACTAGGTATCCCTCTGTACAACTGACTAGGTATCCCCCTTTACAACTGACTAGGTATCCCTCTGTACAACTGACTAGGTATCCCCCTGTACAACTGACTAGGTATCCCCCTGTACAACTGACTAGGTATCCCTCTGTACAACTGACTAGGTATCCCCCTGTACAACTGACTAGGTATCCCTCTGTACAACTGACTAGGTATCCCCCTGTACAACTGACTAGGTATCTCCCTGTACAACTGACTAGGTATCTCCCTGTACAACTGACTAGGTATCTCCCTGTACAACTGACTAGGTATCTCCCTGTACAACTGACTAGGTATCTCCCTTTACAACTGACTAGGTATCTCCCTGTACAACTGACTAGGTATCTCCCTGTACAACTGACTAGGTATCCCTCTGTACAACTGACTAGTGATCCCCCTGTACAACTGACTAGTGATCCCCCTGTACAACTGACTAGGTATCTCCCTTTACAACTGACTAGGTATCCCTCTGTACAACTGACTAGGTATCCCCCTTTACAACTGACTAGGTATCCCTCTGTACAACTGACTAGGTATCCCCCTGTACAACTGACTAGGTATCCCCCTGTACAACTGACTAGGTATCCCTCTGTACAACTGACTAGGTATCCCCCTGTACAACTGACTAGGTATCCCTCTGTACAACTGACTAGGTATCCCCCTGTACAACTGACTAGGTATCCCCCTGTACAACTGACTAGGTATCTCCCTGTACAACTGACTAGGTATCTCCCTGTACAACTGACTAGGTATCTCCCTGTACAACTGACTAGGTATCTCCCTGTACAACTGACTAGGTATCCCCCTGTACAACTGAGTAGGTATCTCCCTGTACAACTGACTAGGTATCTCCCTGTACAACTGAGTAGGTATCTCCCTGTACAACTGACTAGGTATCCCCCTGTACAACTGACTAGGTATCCCCCTGTACAACTGAGTAGGTATCTCCCTGTACAACTGAGTAGGTATCCCCCTGTACAACTGACTAGGTATCCCCCTGTACAACTGAGTAGGTATCCCCCTGTACAACTGACTAGGTATCTCCCTGTACAACTGACTAGGTATCCCTCTGTACAACTGACTAGGTATCCCTCTGTACAACTGACTAGGTATCTCCCTTTACAACTGACTAGGTATCTCCCTGTACAACTGAGTAGGTATCCCCCTGTACAACTGAGTAGGTATCCCCCTGTACAACTGAGTAGGTATCCCCCTGTACAACTGACTAGGTATCCCCCTGTACAACTGACTAGGTATCCCTCTGTACAACTGACTAGGTATCCCCCTGTACAACTGAGTAGGTATCCCCCTGTACAACTGAGTAGGTATCCCCCCTGTACAACTGACTAGGTATCCCCCTGTACAACTGACTAGGTATCTCCCTGTACAACCGACTAGGTATCCCCCTGTACAACTGAGTAGGTATCCCCCTGTACAACTGACTAGGTATCCCCCTGTACAACTGAGTAGGTATCCCCCTGTACAACTGAGTAGGTATCCCCCTGTACAACTGAGTAGGTATCTCCCTGTACAACTGACTAGGTATCTCCCTTTACAACTGACTAGGTATCTCCCTGTACAACTGACTAGGTACCCCCCTGTACAACTGACTAGGTATCTCCCTGTACAACTGACTAGGTATCCCCCTGTACAACTGACTAGGTATCTCCCTGTACAACTGACTAGGTATCCCTCTGTACAACTGACTAGGTATCCCCCTTTACAACTGACTAGGTATCCCTCTGTACAACTGACTAGGTATCCCCCTGTACAACTGACTAGGTATCCCCCTGTACAACTGACTAGGTATCCCTCTGTACAACTGACTAGGTATCCCCCTGTACAACTGACTAGGTATCCCTCTGTACAACTGACTAGGTATCCCCCTGTACAACTGACTAGGTATCTCCCTGTACAACTGACTAGGTATCTCCCTGTACAACTGACTAGGTATCTCCCTGTACAACTGACTAGGTGTCTCCCTGTACAACTGACTAGGTATCTCCCTTTACAACTGACTAGGTATCTCCCTGTACAACTGACTAGGTATCTCCCTGTACAACTGACTAGGTATCCCTCTGTACAACTGACTAGTGATCCCCCTGTACAACTGACTAGTGATCCCCCTGTACAACTGACTAGGTATCTCCCTTTACAACTGACTAGGTATCCCTCTGTACAACTGACTAGGTATCCCCCTTTACAACTGACTAGGTATCCCTCTGTACAACTGACTAGGTATCCCCCTGTACAACTGACTAGGTATCCCCCTGTACAACTGACTAGGTATCCCTCTGTACAACTGACTAGGTATCCCCCTGTACAACTGACTAGGTATCCCTCTGTACAACTGACTAGGTATCCCCCTGTACAACTGACTAGGTATCCCCCTGTACAACTGACTAGGTATCTCCCTGTACAACTGACTAGGTATCTCCCTGTACAACTGACTAGGTATCTCCCTGTACAACTGACTAGGTATCTCCCTGTACAACTGACTAGGTATCCCCCTGTACAACTGAGTAGGTATCTCCCTGTACAACTGACTAGGTATCTCCCTGTACAACTGAGTAGGTATCTCCCTGTACAACTGACTAGGTATCCCCCTGTACAACTGACTAGGTATCCCCCTGTACAACTGAGTAGGTATCTCCCTGTACAACTGAGTAGGTATCCCCCTGTACAACTGACTAGGTATCCCCCTGTACAACTGAGTAGGTATCCCCCTGTACAACTGACTAGGTATCTCCCTGTACAACTGACTAGGTATCCCTCTGTACAACTGACTAGGTATCCCTCTGTACAACTGACTAGGTATCTCCCTTTACAACTGACTAGGTATCTCCCTGTACAACTGAGTAGGTATCCCCCTGTACAACTGAGTAGGTATCCCCCTGTACAACTGAGTAGGTATCCCCCTGTACAACTGACTAGGTATCCCCCTGTACAACTGACTAGGTATCCCTCTGTACAACTGACTAGGTATCCCCCTGTACAACTGAGTAGGTATCCCCCTGTACAACTGAGTAGGTATCCCCCCTGTACAACTGACTAGGTATCCCCCTGTACAACTGACTAGGTATCTCCCTGTACAACCGACTAGGTATCCCCCTGTACAACTGAGTAGGTATCCCCCTGTACAACTGACTAGGTATCCCCCTGTACAACTGAGTAGGTATCCCCCTGTACAACTGAGTAGGTATCCCCCTGTACAACTGAGTAGGTATCTCCCTGTACAACTGACTAGGTATCCCCCTGTACAACTGAGTATGTATCCCCCTGTACAACTGACTAGGTATCTCCCTGTACAACTGACTAGGTATCCCCCTGTACAACTGAGTATGTATCCCCCTGTACAACTGACTAGGTATCTCCCTGTACAACTGACTAGGTATCCCTCTGTATAACTGACTAGGTATCCCCCTGTACAACTGAGTAGGTATCCCCCTGTACAACTGAGTAGGTATCCCCCCTGTACAACTGACTAGGTATCCCCCTGTACAACTGACTAGGTATCTCCCTGTACAACCGACTAGGTATCCCCCTGTACAACTGAGTAGGTATCCCCCTGTACAACTGACTAGGTATCCCCCTGTACAACTGAGTAGGTATCCCCCTGTACAACTGAGTAGGTATCCCCCTGTACAACTGAGTAGGTATCTCCCTGTACAACTGACTAGGTATCCCCCTGTACAACTGAGTATGTATCCCCCTGTACAACTGACTAGGTATCTCCCTGTACAACTGACTAGGTATCCCCCTGTACAACTGAGTATGTATCCCCCTGTACAACTGACTAGGTATCTCCCTGTACAACTGACTAGGTATCCCTCTGTACAACTGACTAGGTATCCCCCTTTACAACTGACTAGGTATCTCCCTGTACAACTGACTAGGTATCTCCCTGTACAACTGACTAGGTATCTCCCTTTATAACAGACTAGGTATCTCCCTGTACAACTGACTAGGTATCCCCCTGTACAACTGACTAGGTATCTCCCTGTACAACTGACTAGGTATCCCTCTGTACAACTGACTAGGTATCCCCCTTTACAACTGACTAGGTATCCCTCTGTACAACTGACTAGGTATCCCCCTGTACAACTGACTAGGCATCCCCCTGTACAACTGACTAGGTATCCCTCTGTACAACTGACTAGGTATCCCCCTGTACAACTGACTAGGTATCTCCCTGTACAACTGACTAGGTATCCCTCTGTACAACTGACTAGGTATCCCCCTTTACAACTGACTAGGTATCCCTCTGTACAACTGACTAGGTATCCCCCTGTACAACTGACTAGGTATCCCTCTGTACAACTGACTAGGTATCCCCCTGTACAACTGACTAGGTATCCCCCTGTACAACTGACTAGGTATCCCCCTGTACAACTGAGTAGGTATCCCCCTGTACAACTGACTAGGTATCTCCCTGTACAACTGAGTAGGTATCTCCCTGTACAACTGAGTAGGTATCCCCCTGTACAACTGACTAGGTGTCTCCCTGTACAACTGACTAGGTATCCCCCTGTACAACTGACTAGGTATCTCCCTGTACAACTGACTAGGTATCTCCCTGTACAACTGAGTAGGTATCTCCCTGTACAACTGACTAGGTATCCCCCTTTACAACTGACTAGGTATCTCCCTGTACAACTGAGTAGGTATCCCCCTGTACAACTGACTAGGTATCCCCCTGTACAACTGACTAGGTATCCCCCTGTACAACTGAGTAGGTATCTCCCTGTACAACTGACTAGGTATCCCCCTGTACAACTGAGTAGGTATCCCCCTGTACAACTGACTAGGTATCTCCCTGTACAACTGACTAGGTATCCCTCTGTACAACTGACTAGGTATCCCTCTGTACAACTGACTAGGTATCTCCCTTTACAACTGACTAGGTATCTCCCTGTACAACTGAGTAGGTATCCCCCTGTACAACTGAGTAGGTATCCCCCTGTACAACTGAGTAGGTATCCCCCTGTACAACTGAGTAGGTATCCCCCTGTACAACTGAGTAGGTATCCCCCTGTACAACTGACTAGGTATCCCCCTGTACAACTGACTAGGTATCCCTCTGTACAACTGACTAGGTATCCCCCTGTACAACTGAGTAGGTATCCCCCTGTACAACTGAGTAGGTATCCCCCCTGTACAACTGACTAGGTATCCCCCTGTACAACTGACTAGGTATCTCCCTGTACAACCGACTAGGTATCCCCCTGTACAACTGAGTAGGTATCCCCCTGTACAACTGACTAGGTATCCCCCTGTACAACTGACTAGGTATCCCCCTGTACAACTGAGTAGGTATCCCCCTGTACAACTGAGTAGGTATCTCCCTGTACAACTGACTAGGTATCCCCCTGTACAACTGAGTATGTATCCCCCTGTACAACTGAGTAGGTATCCCCCTGTACAACTGACTAGGTATCTCCCTGTACAACTGAGTAGGTATCCCCCTGTACAACTGAGTAGGTATCCCCCTGTACAACTGAGTAGGTATCCCCCTGTACAACTGAGTAGGTATCCCCCTGTACAACTGACTAGGTATCTCCCTGTACAACTGAGTAGGTATCCCCCTGTACAACTGAGTAGGTATCCCCCTGTACAACTGAGTAGGTATCCCCCTGTACAACTGAGTAGGTATCCCCCTGTACAACTGAGTAGGTATCCCCTGTACAACTGAGTAGGTATCCCCCTGTACAACTGACTAGGTATCCCCCTGTACAACTGACTAGGTATCCCCCTGTACAACTGACTAGGTATCTCCCTGTACAACTGAGTAGGTATCTCCCTGTACAACTGAGTAGGTATCTCCCTGTACAACTGACTAGGTATCCCCCTGTACAACTGAGTAGGTATCCCCCTGTACAACTGAGTAGGTATCCCCTGTACACCTGACTAGGTATCTCCCTGTACAACTGACTAGGTATCCCCCTTTACAACTGACTAGGTATCCCCCTGTACAACTGACTAGGTATCCCCCTGTACAACTGACTAGGTATCCCCCTGTACAACTGAGTAGGTATCCCCCTGTACAACTGACTAGGTATCCCCCTGTACAACTGAGTAGGTATCCCCCTGTACAACTGACTGTATCTCCCTGTACAACTGAGTAGGTATCCCCCTGTACAACTGAGTAGGTATCCCCCTGTACAACTGACT